>NW_017566842.1:147721-148946 GCF_001661335.1 Babjeviella inositovora NRRL Y-12698
CCACTGTTCTATATCATGCATATGGACAGCAATGCATGCGCTAAAAGCTTCCATGCGTACGTGTGAAATCTCCAGCAGCTCCCCGGGATTACAGGCGCTCACCCGAAGTTCAGGACAGTTTTAGTGGCAAATCCTCAAAGTTCCCATCCTTATAATTTTCGAGCTGATTCCTTAGGCCTGACAATTTCTTATTTCTTATTAGAACGAGACACTGTTGACATGAATGTCTATGCAACACTCCGTTCAGAAATGTCTTCCAGTATGTGCCAGACTTAAGCCCAAGGACTAAGTACAAGTAAACAAGGAAGCATAAATACATAGTTATTTCACTGTATTGCGGCAAAGTATTATGTTTCGAACTTAAGAGGACAAAAAGAGGGCTTTATCGCTAAACTCACTACTGTAGATGGTTCAGTTCAACTCTAAAAATGCAATCCCTGGATTCTCCACCTTCCCTAAAATCCAGCCTCCTACTTTCAACAGCGGCATTCAGTACCAGCTATATTTTAGTTTGAATATTCGAATACGTTCGTTAGATGTAGACTGATATACACATGTACACGTCTCTAAAGCGGCATTGTAGTGCCTATAGTCAACGTTCAGTACAGACGGGCTTTTTCGAGTAACAGTAAATATATACACGGTGCAACTGATACTCCCGGTAGAGTTCCATTTCAATACGAATGGAAAGATACAAAAGAGTCTTTGATATTTTAGCCAAGTTCTTTACTTGTAGAAATGGCCGTAGACCGAGTCAAATGCCAGTCTGCTCTCGTTTTTCCCTTCAATAACTTCACCATGGGATACCACAATGCGTTCAAAATCCCAAGAAGCAACAGCACTAATGGCATCACGGTTACCCTGTTCGGCGGAACTAAGCAATCTGCCAGTGATCCATTTACTTACAGCTGAGTACGGCTGTATGTAGCGAGCAATGAAACTCAACCCCGTAGTTGGATCTTCATTGCCGTACTGCTCACTTTTTGGCTTAACGTTGAAGAGCAAATCAGCTTCAAACAAAGTTTTGGTGTTTGGATGATACATCACCAACTCGTTGTTTTTGTGACCCGCAAAGTATACAAACTCAAAGTTGTCGACCAAGTCCTTTGCATTTTCACCTTTGAGAATGTCTGCCAACTCTGGGCCTTTGAGGACTCGGTTTGCGTGAGTCTCGTTAAACTTCCCCCCAGTTAAGGCGGTCGCAGAAGCTTCGTTCACTCCGTCC
>NW_017566842.1:150136-234104 GCF_001661335.1 Babjeviella inositovora NRRL Y-12698
AAACTCAAAGTTGTCAACCAAGTCCTTTGCATTTTCACCTTTGAGAATGTCTGCCAATTCTGAACCCTTGAGAATTCGGTTTGCATGAGTCTTATTAATTTTTCCCGCAGTAATAGTAGTTGAAGAGGCTTCGTTCACTCCGTCTACCCCAAGTGCAGTGATACCCGGAAATTTGGAGACATAGTCACGTGCAGCCATGGTATGTGCGGAGTCAGGAATAATAACATTTGTGACTTTGTTGTACGGCTGGAGCAACTCCAAACAACGCTCAGCCTCTGGCCCGTACGGAACCGCAGACCAGATGATAATATTATCGTTAGGAAGCTTGATCAAGGTCATACGGGCGCCTACTTTCAAAATGTTGAGCACAGAAAAAGGGCAGGAGTGGATGGCAATCTGAGGAGTAAGAAGGCGGGAGAAGCCGCCAAGAGGAGTGTTGTAAGGCATTGTAGAATTGAGACTTTGTTGTCTTAGGAAATGAGTGCTAGAGAAGGAAGTGTTCGTATTTCAAAGAAGAATGAGGAAAAGGGATGGGAGGAGCAAGAGGAGACTCGCTTTCTGCTGAGAAATTGTTCCCGCTCCATACCTTGCATACAGACAGCAGTACACGTGCTAATGACCGCCATGCGCGTATGAAAAATCTCTGGCCACTCGCCAGGATACTCTCAGAGGGAATTCTTCATGGCCTCAGCCCATACAGTTTTCGAGTAGATTTTTTAGTATTGATAATTTTTCATTTCTCGTTGGAACGAAGCATTTCGATATCGTTGTCTATGCAACGTCTAGATCGTGCGCAGGCTGAGCGAGATGCCATGCTCATATGCCGTTCAAAAATATCTTCCAATATGTGTGTCAAGTTTAAATTTACAAGCTATGCATCAAACAAGGAAGCGTAAATACAGTTACTTTGGTGGATTAGTATAACATCTGGAGCATCGTACGCTAATCAAACGAACCAAATAGGTGTCATCTATATATCTTCCAGCCTTTACCCCTACTCTGAAGTGTAAGCTTTTAAGGTTTATTAATGTTTGAGTTATTAAATTACTACACAGATATGGATTTCAAAATCTGGTTCAAAAAATTGAACAGAAACTGTTCTACACCTATTTAAGTTTGTGCAGTATTTTCTGATTTTCACCAAATCAGACCCGTCCCCATCTAATACGTACCCTTTTCGAACCACCTGCACCGCCGCCAGGTCTTGGAAAATCCTGTATACATATTTGTCTTTTACCCCGATCCAACTCTGTAAAGAAGTGGCCGTTCAACCGGGAATTCTTTTTTATATAAATGTATACTTTCCGTTCTAATATTGTTAGGTGGGTTAGTAATTTTGTACTACATTATTTAATTCTACATCCGAGGTATTCTTCAGCCCCCCTCCCCCACAGCCCCGATATCACCCCTGTCCTGCACACAGACTCCCCCGATAAGTAAAATAAACCTTCGAAACTGAACCAACAAAAAGTAAAGAAATAAATAGACACTAAAGAGACAAAAAAGGCACATATTAAACAATAATACATAGTCACGTTTATAAATTTTTTATGTATAAAGATTGGGTAGTGAATATAGATAGACAAACCCACGATCCCTTCCCTCCAAAAGACGTGCGCGTACCATGGTTAAAGCCAGCACAGTCGCGATTCGGCGTTTTATATAAGTGCAGTTTGCTCCCCATCACTAACACTAGGCAGTCCCCATTGCAACTGCGCCGATGTACTCATACAATCAAAACGGAGCGGGCAGCTACCAGCAGCCGTTACAATCACAGTCTACCGGGTTCTACCAGCTGCAATATCAGGGCCAGCAACAGCCCCAGTTCTATCAACAACAGGCCTTGCAGCCCGAATCCACCGGGTTTTACCAACCGCAACAGCAACAGTTCCAACAACCGCAATACCAGCAGCCATTGAACACCCAGGCGACGGGATTTGCACCAATGCCGCCGGCTCCGCAAGCGCCACAAGCGCCGCCAGCACAGCCGGTTAAGATCCCGTCGATCCGCCTCTCCTTCATTTCTGCCGCCGACCAGCTCAAATTCGAGAGCTTGTTCCGCTCTGTAGTTGTACCAGGTGAGCAGGCTGTTTCGGGGGATGCCGCACGCGACGTGCTCCTCAAGTCGGGCCTTCCGCCGTTGACCCTTGCGGAAATCTGGCAGTTATCCGACACCACCCGCCTGGGGCAATTACTCTTCCCTGAATTTGCACTCGCGTTGCACTTGTGCAACAAGGCGTTACAAGGCCAAGCCTTGCCGCGGGTTTTGGAAACCCACGTGCAAAACGAGGTGAGCAGCTTTGTGGATGCCATCAGTTTTGCCATTCCTGAGGATGAAGGGAAGGCCTTGGCAGGCACGCCGTTCAGCAAGCCCCAGGAGTCAAGCATCCACGCACTTGCAAGCGTGTTGCCTCAACAAACAGGGTATCAACAGCAACAAGCTGGGTACCAGCCGTTGCAAGCTCAGGTTACAGGCTACCAGCCACAACCAACGGGTTTCCAACCACAGCAAACCGGGTTCCAGCCACAGACCGGGTTTTTGCAGCAGCAACTGACCGGGGGCCAGCCATTGCAGCAGCAACGCACGGGTAACCAGCCATTGCAGCAGCAGCGCACTGGTGGATTGGTCCCCCTCCAAGCTCATGTCACTGGCGGGTTAGTGCCGCTCCAGACCGGGTTCCAGGCCCAGCAGACCGGATTCCAGTCCTTCCAAGCCCAGCCTACTGGGTTTTTACAGCAGCAACAGACTGGCGGTCAGCCGCAGCAAACCGGAAGGCCATTGCAACAGCAGCAAACTGGTGGCCAGCCGTTGCAGCAGCAACGCACTGGTAATGGCTTTGTCCCGCCTCCAGCCGCGCCACTTTTGAACCAGGCCACGGGAATGAACAACCAGATCAATCTCCAGGCCACGGGAATGAATAGCCAGACCAACCTCCAGGCTACTGGGATGAACCAGCTCTCCCAACAAGGCCTTGCAGTCCAGCCAACTGGTTTGGTACCACAGCCAACTGGGAAACCTGGTCAGTGGGGCTTTGTCAACATGCCAACCGGCGGCCTTCCGGGCTTGTCCGCCATGCAGAACCACTTTTTGCCCAACTCCGACCAGGCTTCCGGCCTGTTACAATCTCAGATGGGTGGGTCCGCCGCTTCCAACGTCACGTGGGCCATTACCAAGGACGAGAAGAGTATCTACGACGGCATTTTCAAGGCGTGGGACACTGGCAGCGGTTCCATCGACGGCGAAACCGCTATTGGAATCTTTGGCAAGGCAGGGCTTGCGCGCTCCGACTTGGAGCTGATCTGGAACTTGGCGGACCCTAGTAACAAGGGAAAGCTCAACCGTGACGAGTTTGCGGTGGCGATGCACTTGGTGTACCGTCGCTTGAACGGCTACGAATTGCCGTTGCGCTTACCAGCGGAGCTCGTTCCGCCAAGCGCCAAGATCCTCACGGACTCTTTCAACACGTTGAAGAACTCGATGCGTGATGACAAGATGCGCAACAAGCCAAAGAGCGACGGTAGACGGTTCAAGAACGATGATGACTCGATGAGCTCCTCCTCCAACAGGCACCGCAACCGCAGCGAGCAGGACAGCAGCCCGAGCGACAAATTATCGGTGGAGCAGCTCAAGAAGTTGGTCCATGAGAAGAAGATCTTGTTGGCCGCGATTGATGCCCGCGATGAGGACTCTAATTCCTCCCTGAACGCCCAGCGCGACCGCAACGAAATCGAAACCCTCAAGATCAGAATTCAGGGGGTCCAGGCCAAGCTTGACGGTAGCGTTTCCGGCGCCAACGACACTGTCAAACGCGACTTGGTCAAGCGTCTACATGCAATGACCGACCGCGTTCCGCAGTTGCTCCAGCAGATATCGCAGATCGACTCGCAGATGACCCAGGCAAAGATCGAGTTGTATCGCATCCAGCTCAGCAAGAGCCATCCAGGTGTGAGCATTGTTGGGACCGGGCCTAACGGGACGATTACCGATGCCGACAGACGCCGGGCCAAGTCCAAGGCGCTCTTGGCACAGAGAATGGCTGCATTGACCGGTAAGAAGCTGGCTGAGGACGCAGTGTCGGTAGAGGAGATCGAAGCCAAGTTGCAGCAAGAGGCCGAGAGCATTCAGCGTGAGAACGGTATTGAACAGGGTATTATCACGGATATTGAAAAGGGTATCCGGGACTTGAAGGAGGGTGTTGAGAGAGAGTTGCACACCTCCGATGTGAGCGCTGCTGGCGCAGAAAAGTGGGAGCGTGGAGTGGGTGTTCATGCTGAGGTGAATGAGTTTATTGCTAACCTTCCAAAACCTCGCTCTTCTCAGGCTCCAACCCAAGCTCCAACCCAAGCTCCAGTCCAAGCTCCAGTCCCAACTTCTGTTCCTTCTGCGCACTCACCTTCACCTGTCGCGTCGACGCCGGAACCAGCTTCTGAATCGTACTCCGCGTACAAGACACCGGAAGAAAGAGCCGCTTACATCAAGGCAAAGGCAAAGGAAAGAATGAACGAGAGATTGGCCAAATTTGGCATGAGAAGAAGCAAGACTGATGTGGGCGGAACCCCTGAGCCAGGGGCCAAGTCCGAGGTGAAGCCAGAGGCACCAGTCGCAGTTCAGAATTCAGTCCCTATCCAGACTCCGGTTGCGCCAGTTTCCAAGGATGTGAAATCTACTGTTGACTCTTCTATTCCGGCTTCGGTTACGGCACCAGCGCCGCCTGTCAGAGCACCTGTCGCTGCCCCTGCTGCCGCCCCTTCTCAGGTCTTTCAACCTGAAGATTCCTCTTCCGACGACGACGAAGAGTACCAGGAGTTGATAAGACAGAAAAAGGCGTTGGAGGCGAAAAAGTTGAAGAAGAAGGAAGACAAAGAAGCGCGTTTAGCAAAGTTGCGCCAAGAAATGGAAGCGTTGGAGAGCGATGATGAAGAGCCAGTCAAGACTGAAAACGTTCAATCAGAGACAAGAGGTGTTGAACCAACAACTCATGCCAGCAATCCTTTTGCCAAGGTTGCGGTGTCCGCTCCATCTACGGTTGGTGCGCCACCTACGGTTGGTGCGCCATCTGCGGTTGATGCTCCGATTGATAGGAACAATAACCCATTCTTCAAGCCGGAGGTAAAGGTCGACCAGTTTGACTCTAAGGCAGCGGCTGCTCAGCGTGCTTCCCAAAGGGGTCACACTGCCGCTTCCGACGATGATTGGGACGATTCTGAAAAGGATTCCAGCGACGAAGAGGGACCATTGAGAAATTCTGGCGCTGCTCGTCTCGCGAGTATGCTATTCAGCGGTATGGCCCCACCTCCAACAGCTAACTTGCAGGCTGATAGAGAGGTTGCAAAGGAGACTGCCAAGATGGAACAGTT
The DNA here is from genome assembly GCF_001661335.1 of Babjeviella inositovora NRRL Y-12698. NCBI lineage: Eukaryota > Fungi > Ascomycota > Pichiomycetes > Serinales > Babjeviella > Babjeviella inositovora. The sequence continues at coordinate 155,495 of NW_017566842.1, forward strand.
GTCTGTTGCGCCAGTTACTCCTCGAGCAGAGATTCCAACTCCGGAGATGCCCTCAGCTCCAGAACCAGCCTTCCAGCCTTCCGCTACCGCTTCGCCGTACCTCTCCGCTAGCGAATACGGCGAAGCTCCTCAGATGTCTATTCCACCATTGCCTATGACGTCTGCTCCACCCTTTTTGCCAGAGAGCACCGCTCCTCCTCCACCCCCACTACCAACAAGCTCTGCTCCACCCCCACTTCCAACAAGCTTTGCTCCGCCCCCATTACCAACTAGCTCTGCTCCACCCCCACCCCCATTTCCGTCTGTCGCAGCCCCTCCGCCATTGCCAATGGCCCCACCTGCTCCTCCTGTAGACTCTCCACTGCTTTTCGGTTCAGCCCCTCCACCGCCTCAAATGGCCGCTCCGATGGTACCAGCTCCGACCGGTGGTGCTCCTAACCTTCTGGCATTATTGGGTCAGATTACCGGGGGTAAACTGTTGAGAAAGGTCGACGATAGTGAGAAACGTATCGTCGAAGGCGGTACTGTCGGTAGAGTGTTGTAGATTGTGTGCAAAATGTATATGTATGTTATCTGAGTAAAAAATAGTTGTATTTGTTCCGAGAAAGATCTCTGGTAAAGAATAGTTCCAAGTCTTCTGGATAGTATAGCAATAAGTATCGATGCGAGTGATTTCAAATGATTGGGATGTTCATACTCAACTGTTATTACCTCTACACATCTCGCTGCCAATGCCTTATTGAAACAAGGATTAAACTTTATTTTCTCTGAAGGGGGATTATATTGAAGACACTAACACTTACAACAGAGGGAATGCCTTTAATGACAGATATTCAGAGTTCTAATCGATGATTACTAATTCTCTAGCATCATGCCCTTGTAAACCTGAACAGGTCCAAACGGGCCCTAGAGTTTGGACTTGAAACCGGTCCCTGAGACCCGCTAAGTGACAAGGGCGACGACATGATCAGCCTAGGGGACGGAGCCGTGAGCTTCCTAGCGTTTGCTGAGGAAATCTTCTTCCGAATCACCGGCAGAATCCGTTCCACAACCTTACTCTCCATCGGCGACGACTCGGGGGTATTTACGGATGAGAAGGAAAACTTCAGCTTGAGCCCCTGGGCAATGGCCAGCAAGTTGTTAGTCAAACGGTCCTCCAGGCTGGCGGTGGAGGTATGCAGAAAAATCTCGTCTATATCGCTCTCACACTCGGAGATGTCATCCGTTTCGAAGCCCGGAATGTGGGAAATATGCTTAGCCGGAATCGGGGATGGGGCAGCAGAAACTTGTGGGAGTGGTTCCAGCAACGGTGACTCGTCTTCCGGATCTGTGAGGTCAAAGTCGCTGGAGTCCATGCCGTACTTGGCGGCAAGTCCCCCATTTTCTGGGGAGGACACGATTTCATCCTCATATCCCTCGGTATCAGGCACAACCATTGCCCGTTTCTTGAAAAAATTGCTGGCCAATCCGGTAGACTTGGTCTCAAAAGGTCTCTTACTCGACTGGACTGGTCTGCTCACGGCAGGGAAAGTCAGAGTTCGTGGAAGCGTTGAGCTCCGGGGTTTGCCAGGATTCAAGGATGAAGAGCCCAAACTTGTGGAAGTACCCAAGCTAGGTGGAGTGGGGCCCTTCAGAGTGTGTTTGGACAGACGGAAGAACAGATCAATGGAGTTGGCCAGTTTGGGCAGTGGCGTGGAAAGCGACCTGGCCGCTGGGGTCACTCTGCCGGTCCCCGCCACATCAGCACTAGCGCTTGGCCTGCCTGCCAAAACAACATCCCTGGGATGGAGCTCCTCCTTGGAAAAAGGGCAAACATCCCCTCTGGCAATCCTTTCGTGCAACAGAGCGTCCTCATACGCCGCCCCACAGCACTCGTGGAGCGGGTTTTCCTCCTGGTATTCATTCAATGTCGTGAGCGCCTTCTTCACGGGGCAGAATACGCGCTGGAATTGAAACGCCAAATCTGCCTGGAGTACCTCGTCCTCAAACTCACGTGGAACCGGCTTGCCATTCATCCGTAGCGCCACCAACACGCGCTCGAGCGTCGTGTGCTGCTTGATAAGTTGAAAGGCCGACTTAACCCCGACACCTTTGACCCCCAGGGTATAGTCGCACCCTGAGAGAATCGCAACAGCGCGCCACTGCGCGAGGCTGAACAGCGCTAACGGAAGCTCCGTGCACGCACTGAACCGGTCTCTGGAAACCTCAATACACTCTCCTCGGTCGTTCAACTTCGTGATAAGGGTTCGGCAGCCAAAAACAAGCAAATCAGAGTCCTCAGAAACGATTCCGCTTACCAATCCTTGTGCTTCAAGGTACACCATCTGGGAGTCCGCCTCGTACGGCGCCACCACGTACTGGAGTCCACGGTGCTTCAAGACCTGGATGACGGACTTGACCATTGCAGGCGTCACATCCGCACATTTCATGTAGCATTTATATGCCTCTTTGGTGTTACCTCTGCGCGCGTAATCCGCAGCCTTGACACGGTTTTCCTCGCGCCGCGCCGCGCGTTCGCGCTCCGTGCCGGCCTTCGTGGGAAGGTGGTCACCGTCAAACACCAAATACGGCGTAATCCCGTGGTCCTCGAGGAGGGTCACACGGCGCATGAAGTAGGTGACGTACTTTTCCGTCGGCATCCCCTGGGCGAGCTCAAACGAGCACGTCATGAGCGACTTGTGGAGCCACGAGTAGGAGTCGACCGCGAGCGTGCGGCCGCGGTAGCGCTGGAGAGTTGTCGGCTCCTGGACCGACTTGATCGCCGGAAGGAGTCCTGTTACACCCATGTGATATAAGGGACAGAAAATAATAAAAAAAGGGGGGGGGGGGGGGGAATGAGAACAGTGAGATGGGTGTTTTATAGCAAATTCTGTTTGTTTACAGGATCACAGACGCGAAAAAGGCGCGTAAGCAGGGGGGGTCACGTGCACGAGAAGGATGACTATGGATCTAGCTACCAATATAGTAGTGAGCAATGCCATGCTTCGGGGGTGAGAACCGTGAGATTCGAAAAGGGTTGAACTTTTCTGGTTATGGTAAGTGTCTAGATTAGGATACTGTGCCAAACTTGAGATCTGGGCTGGTGAAGGCTGATAAATGCGTGTGCCTGGAGGAAGTCCGCGATATCGAAGGAGCATACGTGCGAACTGGGTTTTCAGGTAGCTTGGACCGCCCAAATGGCCAGGATCAACACCATAAGCATATTATTTTAGCCCAATAATACGGTACAGCGGTTCAACTTTATACAATAATACACTTGTACTATTGACAAATATTCCTTATAGCTATCTAGAAGCTTTGGCAAATTAGCGGAAATGCTTGTCTGTCAAAATGGTTCGGCTATCAATCGATAGGTTCTTATTCTTGGCGTTTACTGATGTGTCAATTGATTATAAGTAACCACAGCCTAGGGTATAACAAGGTGATGACCAAGCTGGGGGCCCAACTATGGACAAGATAGAAAATCAGTGGACAGTGTACGTGATTTATCCATTTCGAAGTGATCACGAGTAAAGCCTGGATGTAACTCACGGCCACAGATCTAATTGACAACACTCAACTCCAAAGATTTGGATGAATTTAATGCTAACAATCAACTTTCAAGTCTCTGTTCTCTCTTATATGACGCCAGATCTCAGGGATACACCATTTAAATTCTTAAGCCAACGCCGGGTTATATGAACCAGCCACAAGATGAGGTATTTCCTAGTAAATTATCCAGTATTTATTAATATATGGCAGACTAATACTAACCGTATCATCCCAGATTGGCCATTGTTCCAAAAATATACAAAAAAAAATGGTTCAACGATATCCTTCGCTCTGAAGACACAACCTACCTATGTATTTTAGGACATACCCATTACTTCATCCCCTAAAACCCATCCTCACCTAGCTTCGCCTCAATATCCCCGCACATAGCCTCCAAGTCTCTTAGATTATCAAGCAATGGGGGGATCTCGTCAAACCGTCGCTGCTTCTTCGCCGTGTCAATCATCTCACCAATCAAAAACATCTGTTCACGATAAACCATGAGCTCCTCGCGGGCCTCGCGGATCTGTTTCTTTGTCAACTTTGGCGCCGGCAGATCTGGCTTAACCTCTGCCATTTCCAGCCAGTAACGCTTGAACTTTCCCCCGTTTTCTTGGAAAAACCACGTTGCATGCTGGAGAATCGAGTGCCGGATTTTGGTGTCATCGCTGCCCTCGGGAACGGCAACTTTTAACGATTTGGCGAGTTTTTCGTACGCTTGGAGCGATTCAACCAACTTGCCACGGCTCTTATTCGCGGCAATAATCGTCGAGTCAAGCGGCTCACCTTGCACCAGCACTAGCGATGCCTGAAATTTTTTGAGGAGAATGATAATCACCTTTTCGTACGTCGTGAGGTCGTGGTAGATTTGTAAATATTCCGGGAGTTCGCTCTTTTCCACCTCTCTGATGAAATTTCGCCGCTTAAGTAACCCATCCTTACATCCCAGACACACACGGATGACATACTGCGGGTCTCTCGCCTGGACACCGCCCAATCGCTCGCAGAGCTTACCCAATGGTACCTCCTTCGAGCAGGCCGTCATTTCGTCACCACAGACAAGCTTTCCACATAACCGGCAGTGATGTTTCCGCACATACACCCCAAACATTTTGAAACAGAGATGACAATGGGTCGCGGAAGCATCCGACGCCCAGGCCACAACTTCCCGCTCCGCTGCCCGTTTCTGCCCCAAGGAACTGCTGGCAAAAAATTTGAATACCCTCCCCTCATCTTTTAGGTCTATTTCGTTGAACCGCGCCACGAGCTTCACTAAACGGTTCTCCAACTGGTTTGTCTTGAGACCTTGCTGATCGACGATGCGCTGGCGCGAGGTCTGAAACTGTGTGAAGAGGTCGCGAGTTGCGCCGTCGGTATCCAAGTACCCGGGCTTAGAGTTAAAACACGACTCGCAGCAGCGGCACCAGGTCCCATCTACCGGCGAGTACTCTGCCAGAGAGTCAAGCTTCATGCGAAACGCCGTGTGCTCGTTACAGAAGAGCTCGCCGCACCGCCGACAATTCACCGAGCCGTTCCGCACGTTAAGCAGCTTGCGGCACCGTGGAAAGTGACAGAAGTCGTTGCCTGAGGGGTTTCGCCAGTGCTTTCGCGTGACCTTCGGACCTCGCGTATCGGGCTGTGGTGACGGTGATGTCGCAAGCAGCGACGGATATTCAGGACTCGTGAGGCTATCGAGCTTGACGAGCTTCGACGGGAGGCCGATGGGAAGCTTACTTGTTTGGCTTACCACCTTCTTTCGTAGCCATCCCGTGAGATCTTCGACGTTTTCGCCTGTGAGGGTACCTGGGACCTCCTCACTGGCATTCGCGTGTTCATCGTCCAAGTGGCGATTGAGCTGGTGCATACTGAGCACCTTGAGGCCACAAATCGGACACTCTAGCTCCGGCTCATGCTGGGGTTTGGGGGTGGGAGGTACCACAATGTCAGGGACATCCGTTCTGGGTCCCAAAACTCGCCTCTTCATGCTGTGTTGGTTGAGACTCGATGAATTGGAGATGAGGAGTAATCGGACTTTTAGCCTGAGTTTTTCGAGATTCGCTTGGCTGCGGCTGGGCTGCAGGCTAATTGCATTTCCCAGAATGCAACGGGTATGGATAGACCAAATAGCAAATATTGCTCTGGGTTCAGTTGAAGTAGTAACCGATTTCCTGGAGTCCTATACTTCCTTTTTGGATAGTCATGAAAAAAAATATCCCGTCCCACTGTTATAGACCCCCCACGAGATCTGACGTGTTGCCTATTAATATATGCAGGATATACATTTGAATTGTGGGGTGCTCACCTCCGTATATCACTCAGTATAATCTAGTCCTATTGACTGAAATTTGCATGGGTATTTATAAATGGATAGCTTTGGTTTATTTTTTAGCATCAGATTTTAATGTAAAAAGTACGACACATTTATTGGTCTATAGGAAAGCAGAGTCGTAGATACGTGCGATTCGAGGTTTGCGCCATAACCGCCACAGAGCTTGTGTTGCATTTGTGTATGCATGAGAACACGAGTAAACTAGCCAAGCAAAGGCTTATATATTAATTTGAGATCATTATATACGAAGGCCAGTGCGAAATCAGCCTTCACCATTATATCATTTCACTGGTGATAATGTCTGTCTCGCTGTCGCCATTGGCACCTCCCGAAGCAGCGCCTCCGGAAGGAGTCGAGGAGGATATTGAGATGATGAATCTATACTTGGACGGTAGATACTATTCCATTTTGGAATACACTTCACCGCGCTTGCTATATGGATCTCTTACCCCCACTGCCAGGATGGCGATTGCATTGACATTATTTCAGTTGGGTAGAGTCAACATTGGTTTCCGCGAGATGGCGCTCGCAGTAGAGCTGGCTCCATTTGGCTCCAGAGGAAAGATGCTTGGTCATATTGGTATGTGTTTGAAGAGGAAGGGGATGTTTCGGGAAGGTGCTGAGTGTTACCTTGAAGCGCTTTCGTTCTATAGGGCCTTTTCTCAAGGTATGGAACAGTCGAGTGAAACGCTGGAAGCGATCGAGAGCATCTTGTGTGAGGGTTACATCTCCTGTAAGGAGAGATCCGACTCTGGTGGAGTTTTACGCGAGCTTCTAGAAAGGTACAGATACCTATTTCTTCCTTTTTCTTCCATTCACTCTACTAATGAACCTTAGCGCTCTCCCCCCGGCCTACGTTCAGGCCCAGGAATACGTCCTTGCTGGGGGTGTCTTGGAACAAAACTCAGTTGCTAGTGTGCTTCTCCAAAAGTATGTGAAACCACGCTATTCATAACAATTATAAATATTAACCTGGTTCTTAGTAAAACCACCATCGATGATGTAGTGCTGGTGATTCTTCGATGGAAAGAATCTACAGGCCACGAAAGGCGCTCATACACCGTAAAAGACCCTACCCGTCACTTATTCAACTGCATCAAAGCTTTTGGCCTGAATGAAATATACACAGAACTCGTCCGGCGCACAGCCCTTGTTAAGGAATATATCGAATACGACGCATCGCACTTCCCCGAAATCGACTTAAATCTCGACAACAAGTATGCTCTCCGTACTCTCTGCAAGATTAGTCTGCGTTCGGCCTTGTCGCTGATCAACCTCTACTCGGTGATTGTTAAGCACAATACAATACTAGCCTTCCTTGAATTTTTGAACGGGGACTACAGCTTGGCTTTCCACAAATTGGAAAAACTCCTCGAGCTATTCGACTTGGTGGAAGAGACCTTTTCAAAGACCATTGATCTCCATAGCCATGAGTTTTTATCACCATCCGTAAAACGGTGTATCGCAATTTATATGGGACAGGCGGCGCTCAACTTTTGCCCCACCAGCGATGCTATCGAGGAGGTCCTATCCGCAGTCATTGATTCAGGCATGAATATTAACATAAAGGCTGAATATATCTCGGGCAGACTCGACCAGTTCTTTCTCGTGTGTGGTGGCTTGTTCGAAAGACTCTCGGTTATGCGGGCTCTGAATATGAACGTGGAGCTTAGAGACCCCTCGGGAAACGTCATACGTCTTTCAAAGTCTGAACTCGAAGAGGCCATTAGGAAGTACATCTTTGCCGCGGTGATGCGGCCACTGGATGATGTTGTCGAGTTGTACGACCGAATTCTCTGGGGTTTGTTGTTGTACGGTGGGATTCATGTGAAGGTTTTGTGGTTTTTCAAGTTCATTAGAGACTACTTTCTAGTGGCAAACGAATGTGCGGTGATTCATCACCATACTTCCGAAGTATGCAGCTTCTTACCAGCGAATCCCCTAACCTCCGGTAACGGAGGTGAGATTGTGGATAAGATCTATAGCTTAAAAGATACGTTTCCCCATTCAGATCGATTGGGTATGTGGAACGAATCTCACAATTCTTGCTTCTTGGTACCCCAGGTCTTTTGGGATACGGTGGAGAACCAGCTAATCCTCCTTGATGAATTTTTCGACGAACGGTACCCATACGGGGCCGAGAAGGGGTTTATTTTCTCCACCACGCAAAGGGCGAAGCGGAAGTTGAAAGGACACTTGAAGTTGCACGAAAGTATTGTGAAGTTTCAGCTTGACAAGAGCCTCCAGTTTATTGAGTTGTGGATCGATAACTATGCCGAGTATCAGACGCTGATTCCCGAGCCGATCTCAAAGTTTTGGAAACGGTATGTCGCGTAAAAAAACATCAAAAAGGTATACGGTCAGTGCCAGTGCAAAGAGGAATAATCATAAATTAACTGTAGTCATTATTCACTATGGAGGCCCAACAGGACTAAGCTTACAACTTTTGAAACGTAAAGGACTAAATTTAATACTATACGCAGGGATAAGGTAAAGACTGCTAACCAGGGGGAGCCTCACGATCATTCCTTCACTAAGCTTTGCAAGATGTTTCAAATCGGTTGAAATGCGTGTCCTGTGCTCCTGTAGTGAAAGCTCTTATGGAAATATACCATCCACTTTCCAATATGCTACTCTAGATGTCACCCGTCTTGGGGTTATCAGCTTTCACGGAGGGGACGCCTCCTCCTGTGGACAACTTGTTGGTACGATATTTCTCGTAGAGGTACGAGTGAGTCACATCTTTAAATTCTTGCATATGCGATCCAAACAAGACTGTTTTAAGGGCCACGAAGTCACTCTGACTTGGATCCTCGACTATAATGCGTTAGGACTTTTTCTCTATTTCATGGCTGGTACTCACCTTTTACAGTTCCCCAGGGATACTCCCGTACGTGGTACTCTTTTCCATCAATCACCCTTTTTGTTTTACTTGAAACAATTGCAAATGGGAGTAAGCTCTGGAGCTCTCTGGCCTCTTCGAACGAATCTGCATCGTCAATATCGCTTGCAAAGTCGTAGATTGGAATTCCATGGGTAGCAATGTCTTGCATGGCATGAACCTTGTTGAGTTTCAACTCCTCATCTGTAAGCAAATCGGCCTTGCTAAGAAGGGGAATGACGTTAGCGCTTTTTGAAAGCACCTTCATGGTGAGAATATCAATTTCCCGGAGGCCCTTACCTGTTGGTCTGATGAAGTAAAGAACCACGTGCACTCGGTTGTCAAGAGATCGCGGATTGCGCCGGATGCGACATTCCTCGCTGAGAATGTCATCAAACTGGCGTTCAAGGTACTCCAAAATTTTTGTTGGACTTTATAGGGGTATTAGTATGTGGCTTTACGGAACTCTAAGAGTGCATGCTTACCATTCGGTATTGTCTAAATTATCTCCCAACCCAGGAGTGCGCACGATCTGAAGCGAGATTGGAGTTGACCCTTTCTCCACTACATCCACAATCTGGGTATAGATTTCCAACCCCGGACTCTCCCAGCTACCATGTGTACCTTCTGAGAGGGGGGGTTCAATTACCTGGTCACAAAGGGTATTGATAAACGTGGATTTCCCTGTGCCACGCTCTCCGCAAACCATAAAGCACAACTTCAAGCCCCGCTTGACCATCTTTCGGTGGCGCATCTCCTCAGGAGAGGCCTAAATAGGTTAGCAAGCTTTTCGAAATATTGCTTGATTATCAACATCAACTTACTGGAATACTGACTGGTGCCATATCTGGATGAAGGTACTGCGTATTTCTTGTTACTACTTAGGTTATCGCGGCAAAGGTTTAGTCTTACCATTATGTACGCTATTTTAATCATATGGCAAGTGGATATAGACTCTTGCAAAGCCCTGTTTGTGGCAAGAGCAACAACTCCCGGTTTGTGATAAGCTGCAGACAGCGTGTCAGCCTTGCATACGCAGGTACCCGGTGCAATCTCCAAAAGATCCCCACAACGACGTCCCACGTTAGTCAAGAGATTCCTATATAATGGCGCCTACAGCTTTTACATCTTTAATCGTTTAAAAACTTGATAGCCCATAAATCTTTTCTAGCTTTAACTTTACGTTGAGAACCAAAAACTTTGGCAATATTCTCCACCTGTTATCAAGTATCGGCGATAGCATGCACGATTTAATCAATGTTGCAATATTGTGGAAGTATTTATCCTGGCGGATAATTACATAAAAGATAATTTCGACTTAAGTTACTCTAATTGACTTTGATGTAAATCCCCCCAAAACTCAATCCTACCCTCGTCCAACACGGATCAATTAAAATCACTTGGCCATCTGATCTATATACAACCTGTTAAGATCGCCCCTAGTAGTCTCAAACTTAATTTTAAATCTCAAATTACTGATTGAGTATTATTAGGTTGAACATCAATCGAAAAGCCTGAACCAATCTTAGCTTTAACCTCATTTTCTCCACATTCGTCAACGCATCACGTTTAGTCTATTGTGCAGGACCTTTTTATTCCAAATGCACACAAATAGTGCCGACTGTGCGACAACACCTGGGAGTACCACAGCTTTATCAAAAAAATCATCCAAACGACGTCTGGGCCAATGAATGATCTTGATGATACTCAGGTTATCCCCATCCCCCACGATATGGTGCTGTCACGAGAGCAAGCTGAGATCAGCTTCCCCAGCAGCGGGACAGCTAAAACCATTAAGGAGAAGTTAGAGCCCACCCAGCTCATAGAGCACCTCAAACCTCCATATTTAGCCGATGAATCGACCCAGCATGTTACAGACACCCAATCGGAATTTTTTGTCAACCAGCCGCCTCAAAGTTCCGGCACCTCCGAGGAGCCATCTGGCTCGCCCCACGAAACCACAGATATCGATCTCATGAGCCCCAGGGTCGCCCCTGAAACCCATCAGGATAACACACCATCCTTGAGCGTTGCATTCAAGCAAGCTGATGACACGTTGGAATTCAATGAAACGCCGTTCTTGAACAAAATCACCGATCCGTTCGCAGACACGCCCCAGGCGGAAGACAAGCTGCTTGAGACGCCATTCTTTCGCAAGCACAGTGACATTTTCCTGGAAACCCCTACTAACAACAAAAACACCCGCAAGTCAAACGTCCGTAACATCTTTGCTGACTTGCGGAAACAGGCGTTCAATGAAGAGGGATTCGACTACGAGTCCCAGGAGCCAGACGTTATCTTTGCGGGTGCAGCTACCCAGAAGATTTCTGACACGGCTACCCAGCGGCTAGCTACGGACGACGAGACCCAGAAAATTGTGTACTCCCAGGACTCTGAGCCCTTGTTTCCCATCTTGACGCCTCCAGACGCGCCTACCGTGGAGATAAAACAGACCCAGGATGGTTTGAGTCCGTTTGTGAAGGTTGTTCCAGGGCCTAAGATTGATGAGATCGTATCTGACGATGAAGACCCCCATATGTCGAACGAAAACAGCAACGAGCTCGATGATTCAGTCAAGGGCCTCGAACTTCAGGATACCCTCCCTATCTATGCTGCTCTTGCCAGACATACCGAGCTACAAGATACCGTTCCAATGGATGTTTTTCCTATAGTGCGTGACGAGTTACAGACTGCTGCTCCTGTTCTAGTAAAAGAGACGGAGCAAGGCTCCCTTCCTATCGAGACAGGATCACCGAGGCATGGCGACCCCCAAAAGGACCTTCAAGATATTGACATGCCTGACGCAGAACAAGACACGGCTCCCATCAAGAGTTCCTGGACTAAAGGTTCTGACTTGCACAATCCCGCCGTGGAAGATCCGAATTTCTCGGTATATATCAACCCTACAGGCGATAGCGGCAACACCACCAAATCCCCCCTCAGAAGTAAACCTCTTGTATCAGATTTCTTACCGGCCAGGTCCCCTCCTTCAATCAGGGCCATCCCGCGAATGTATCCTCCTAAGGGGCCAATCGCCCATGCGGCTACCCAGTCATCCCCTGGCTTCATTGCGGAGTCCTCGCCTTCCATCAGAGACAAGTCCGACATGCTAACCCTCAGAGCGTTTACAGAGAAGTTTCCCAAGTTGGCCTTTCAGAATGTCAACCAGCCTCCGCCTGTGCAGCTCCCATCATCTCCCGACCAGTACAACAGCTTGCGCGAGCTTTCAGAAGAGATGTTTATAACCGTTGATCCCAATCCAGTTAATGTCGACGCAGACTTTACCCAAGAAATCGATGAAGAAGAACCTCATAAGCAATTTCTGCTTCTCGATAAGATAACCGGGAAAACGTCTCCTATCAAGGAAAAATCTGCTGCCAGTCCACCAAATTCTGAGACTGGCGAGGACGAGGATTCAGCGATTGGGACACGATCCAGACGTCGGAAACTTGTCCGAGATCTCAGTCAAGAGCTAAGCGATAAGATTCCCCCCGAATCCTGCCTTGGATCCACATGGAAGACGGTTGGGAGAGGCAGGTACAATCCGCCTGAAAGTAGTTCTCCGACGCGAAAAAAGACTAAAGGTGACGTGCTACCTCCAGATAAAGCACTTCGCAAGGATGAGACAACGTCCCACGAAAACTACTGTGTAACCCTATCGTTAAAAGATAAGAGCGATGCAAATCATGATACCGACTATCCTACCACGACGGTCACCAAGGAGGCGAAGCGCAAGCTATCGGGCAAGGATTGCAAGTTCAAACGAAGCGTATGGGCAAGATACGGCACTGATATCTATCCCGGGATCATCAACTATGAAAATCTGACCTCCACTCACGTCAATGTCAAGTTCGGAGATGGCGATAGCAACGTCTCCCGAGACGACATTTTCCTCTTAGACATCAAGGTGGGTGACAAAGTAAAGCTTCTCGGGGATGAGGCCAGCACCTGGGCCGTTACTGGTTTGACATGTAACAATCACTACCCCAGCACCATTCGATGCATGCGCGGATTTGATTTTGTGGTGTTAAAAAAGGTCAAAGGTGGCCGGGCTGCCAAAACCGCGGAAGAAGAGGAGGTCGACCTCAGAGATATCTATATTACCCTGAACCAATGGAAAGCCAGAAGGAAGCTACCCCATACGTTTAACATCCTTCCTGTCAAACCGGAGGAAACGGCGTCTCCCTTTGCCAGTCCGAAGCGAAATCATTCGTTGGGGGGTGAATCTCCTGTGCTCCAGAGCCTTCGGAGCAAGCACATCTTTAGCGGTTGTGTTTTTTGCATCACCTCTACGAAGAAGTCAGACACGTCTAGAGTGGAGAGCAGCATTCAGCGCTACGGTGGCACAATCCTCTCCAGTTTCGAAGAGGGCTTGATTCTTGACCGTACAGCCCTGGAGTTATGCCTCACGTCAAAATTCTTGAACCTGTATCACTTCGGTGCAGTTATTTCAGACGGCCACTGCCGAACGCCCAAATATATCCAGGCATTGGCCTTGGGCTGGCCGGTGCTCTCTGCGGAGTTTGTTTCCGACTGCATCAGGGATTACGCCATCGTTTCAGACTGGCCGTCGTACATGTGGGCAGCGGGGTTCTCTAAAGTGCTACAGGGGGTGCTGAGCCATGATACGTCTAATTTCCGGGAAATCCAGAAGGCGCAACTTGACCTCTCACACCAGTTGCGCAACCGCTCGCATGTGTTGCAAAACTTTCGGGTGCTTGCCGTAAGCGACACCACGATTTCACCCACCATCTGCGAGTTTGTGGTGCATGCGTTGGGAGCCAGGTCACTAGGCAATTTCAGCAACTACTACGATGCTGCAAAAGCTTGCAAGGCGCTAAATCTCACTGATAGTTGCAAGTTTTTGGTCTATGAGTGTGATAAAAAGACCAGAGATATTGCGCGGGAGTTTGAAGACGCGATGTTTTCCCGTGAAATCAAACGGCCGAAAACTGAAACTTCCGTGCTGTTTCGTGGCTTCTCTAAGAAATCTAAACTACCAGTTAGACCTTCCACTGTTGACGCAGAGGTGGAGGGGGCTGGTGCAAACTATATCACAGACTACGACAAGTACCAGTTCCAGGGGGTCAACTGGGAATGGATGGTGCAGTGCGTAATCAGCGGTCATGCCTGGCCTGGCAACAAAGCTGAAGCAATCGATGAGGTTTAGTGTTAACGTTTTGGCCGTTCCGTAACTCTAACTCTTAGTCAACCGAAGACTGCAAAAAGAGTGCTTCGATATATATTTAAATAAAAAAAAATAAGCCCACTAAATTTTGTAGCTGCTAGGCTGGTAGCACGGCACCTCGAAGCTGTCTCAGGGATAGGATCGGCACGCCATCTCGTTCCAGGAATTTAGACCTCCAGGAGTTTCGGTCAATATTCCTTGTCTTTAAGCGACGCCTCAAACTCAACGATTTGAAATTTTTGCCGATGCTAAACTAATTATAGAATTCGGTGCGCCCCCCGTTCCCCCGGTTGGTAGGCTAAGCCTATGCATCCCTGTAAACCCCTGCGCCGCCTGGTTAAACTGCACCCAGGTTAACCGAGACTAAACAGCTCTACGGGCGGACAATTACTTAATACCCTATCTAGATTGCTATCCTTAAGACAGTGGCTTGGAGGACTAAAAAGGCTTAGAGCTACAACGTCCTGTTGCTGTGTCTCCATTAGGCGCTCACAGGGCGCAACATTAATTATAAACATAGGCTCACACTTCCCTGGAAGTTAGTTTTGTTCGGTACGGGGTAGTTACCGAGGTTTAGTACAAGGGTATAGCCTTACCACACATATTGAGGCGGAGCATGTGTAGGAGCTTCCATAGATATAGGCATGGCCAGGGATAGGCTACTATACTAACTCTGTCAGGGTAATATATTCTCAGAAATCAAAATTCCAATAGTCGCATATCGGAACGGTTTAAAAGGAACGTTGGGCTTGGGGGTAATTTACTTTTTCAGAGTCCCTGTGCTTAGGCACGGACTTTACGGTTCTTGGGCACCTCAGTCATGAGTTCGAGAGAGCTTCCTTATACCGACGTAAGGACAAAGCACGATATTTGAGCTAATCCACGATGTAGTATTGTGTTGTATCTATGTTAAAGTTGAAAATATCATATTGTATTTATGTTAAAGCTGGAAATATCGGTGTTAGAGCTTCCCCGAGCGAGAGTAGAGCAATGCGGGCATACAAAAATACAGAGGCGTATTGCTTCTGCGAGCCATAACATCCAAGCTGAGATCATCTATCAGAAAAGCTACGGTACGATTGTGGTACTCCTTTCAGCAGTTGTTTTGAGAAACAAAACCCTTGGTCCTTTGCAAACATAGGAGCCGTCCGAGATTGGGAGATTACCTCGTCTGAAAGTCCTGGGCGACAGCTTTCGCATTGCCATAAGGATCAAGCGGCTCGAACAGTTGAAGGGTAATACACATTAGCCAGCTCCTCATTTCATAACAGCCTCGAATCATGCTAAAGCACCATCAATTACTAATTGTAGAATGATACCGCTGATTTTACCTTGCCTAGCAAAGACCCAAGAATGGTGCCAGTGCCTACGAGATACGGAAAACGGACATTCGAGCACGTAAACACGTAGGCTAAATAAAGAGCATGAGAAGGCGGGAAAACTCCAGTAGGAATGTATCCACCATTATAAATCAAGTGATTGACAGCGTATTAGCCACTGTCTAATCTTCCAGCTTGTATTCTCCATTATACGATCAATATAAAAGCTGGAAATAGCTATACAATCCGGGCTTGCAGTATCCCTGCTGGCGTCCTGCACGTTGAATGCACAGTCTCGTGAATTAGCCGAAGTATAACCACAGGGTGTACATTTACAGAGGGCATTCAGACCATACTTCCAACTACAAGAACCAAAAAAGAGAAAACATAGGTCTATGTCGCTTTCGAACCCCTCAGATGTTGAGCTCAAGACATTACTTCACGACAATCCAAACAAATTGCAGCGCGGAAGAGCTCGCAGCTCCCGGCACCCCTCCATCATAAACACCGACGACTACGATATCAACCCGAACTTTGGGAGGTCAAATTTAACAGACAAGTTGCTAAACGTAGATTCACTTTCTTCCAGTCCGGAACCAAACGACCATGACCGCAGTCACAGCCGTGAGCATGACCACAATCACAGCCATGCTCATGACCACAGTCATGAGCATGTCCATACCCACAGTCATGGGCCTGAGCAAAACCTCGCCCATTCTACCCCTAATAGTCATGATCTCGCCCCCGAAGCCCAGGAATGTACCCATGAAAAACTTCACGACCATGGCTCCATCCAGATTTCTACAAATTACCCTGCCTCGACGATGATCGATTACCTCCCCATCCTCTTGGCGGTGCCGACATGGACAATCTCCGCCAATCTCTCGCTCAATCACTACTATGATCCCGTTCTGGCGAGCTGGTGGCGTGATAATCTCATCTTGTGCGTCTTCATGACGACGTTTGTCACCACTGCACTCGCCATCTGCGCTCGTTTCGAGATCGTGCGCTTCACCAAGGGCTTCAGGACCCAAAACCAGACGTCGGATCAGCTCTGTTTGGTGCTTGCAGTGGGTTTGCTCGTGCTCATCAATCAGACCTTAGGGCTGAACCGGTTTGCGCCGGTCGCCATTGCGTTGTATGTGAACAAGCTTAATCTCTACACCCCCTTCTGTTTCATCTACGACCTTTACCGGGCCATCAACAAGGAGGATTCCAGCAGCGAGGTCCCTATTTTCCTCGGCTACATGTTCATCGCTGCGTTGGTGGTATTGACCTCCCGGTTCAGACTAGCCACGCCCCAATTGTCGCATTGTATTGGGGCCTGTCTTGTGGCGACAGTTATATCTCTCACGTTTGTCAAAGACCTCTTGAACGTCCACTTTAACCACACGATGCTTTTGATATCACTTTTTGCCCTGATGGTGGTCATCCTATCCACCAACGACTTGCTTGACATGAAGCGCCAGAGTAGCCAGCTGGGCAGCTCCTGGATAACAATGTTCCAGTTCCGCGTCTGTTTGGCCCTCAGCGTCGCCTTGTGCTATGTTATCGACTTTCTTGTCTTGGGGCGCCGGCCCGAAAGCATCGCTGGCTTGGCCGTTTCTCTTCTTGGTACGGTGGTTATCACACCCACCGACGGCCACACGCACTCACACGACACAGGCTCGCATGAATGTCTGCATCAGGTGCCAGAAGCGGCCATCCAGGAGGACTTGGCAGGCAAGGGCTTTGTGAAGGTTTTTATGGGGGCTGTTTTCCGCGATAAGCAGAAGAAAAACGTATTCACGTTCTTTCTCCTCAACTTGTCCTTCATGTTCATCCAGCTTATCTACTCGTTCAAATCGCACTCACTTGGTCTTTTGTCTGACTCCTTGCACATGTTTCTTGACTGTATCTCCATGCTTATTGGACTAGTCGCATCGGTTTTAGCCGCTTACCCCGAATCATCCTCGTCTCCGTTTGGAATCAGACGGATTGAGACGTTGAGCGGGTTTGCCAACGGGACCTTGCTTTTTGGGATCATTGCCGAGATCTTCTTTGGCGTGGTCAGTAGATTGATCAGTCCCGTCCATTTGGAGCAGACGAACGAATTGTTGATTGTCAGTGCCTTGGGGCTTGGGGTGAATGTTATTGGGGCCTACGCTTTGCTGAACAACTCAGAGCACTCCCATACCCATGGGGCAATCACGGAAGATGGGCATTCTCACAGCTGTGGGGAAGAGGCAAATGACAACATGAGAGGAATATTCTTACACGTGATGGCTGACTTGTTGGGGTCTGTGGGGGTAGTGTGCTCCACGCTTCTCATCAAATGGTTCAAGTGGCCGGGCTTCGACCCGCTTGCGTCTTTGTTTATTGCATGGCTATTGATTGGCCATTCGAAAGACTTGTTCAAGTCCGCTGCAAAGAGCTTGTTGCTTTCATTGAACGACGCCCAGGACTCCAAGCTCCGGGACTTGTTCAGCACCTTGATCACGATTCCTGGGGTTGCGGGCTTTACCACGCCGCGCTTCTGGCCCGAGCAGGGTAAGATGGCCGGGTATATCCACATTCAGTACTTCAAGGGCGAAAACTCGACTATTATCAAGAAGCGTGTCGAGAAGGTGTTCAACAACGCGGGAATGACCAAGATCTGGCTCCAAATTGAAAGTGAGACAGATGACTGTTGGTGCCGCAAAAACAGCGGTATTGTCGCAAGTTAAGGGAGGTAAGTGTGATAATACATCCACTTGAGAGTTGTAAGAAGCAAAATATTTGTATCAACGGTATAGTTTAATCCTCCGTGTGTATTGTATTTCACGTATTGCCTGTAACTTAGCCCTCAGTAGCTTATCCCTAGATGCACCAATACTGTCACTAAAAATTTTCCTTCTAGAAGCTAAGAGATGCACATAGCCCCGTATTATCGAGCCAACGAAGCAGTCGCCTTAAACGGTACTTTACACCTCGCCAACTTGGTGCTGAGTAGCTCCACTTTAACATCTTACAAAGCAGCACCATGATCGAGCACATGGAAGCGTCATTATGCACGCAGCATGCAGTACGAGCGATATTGCTCCGTATCGGACCACCATAAATCCGAGCAGTCAAAAATGCTTAGGACACCAGCTTCTTACACAGACATACCTTTAACCGCTAATTAGCAGTCTCATAAGGCATAATTCATTCCCATATTTCATCTCTATTCTCTTGGCAATCTCTTGGACTGCCTTTCTCCAGAGGTTCAGATCGGAGGCGGCTGGCACGATCATTGAGAGTCACGTGTGGTCATGGCTCTCCGGATCATCTTGTTCATAACGTGCATATAAAACATGCCACAATTCCCTCTATACGGATCACATGCGAAAGTGAGTCGCGTTTTTTTTGCTGCTTTTTTTCTCCAAGCCGCATCTCGTACGTCGTTTCTGATTACTTTGGCGCATAATATATGGAACGCCATCCCTCGAAAGAGCGTGGTTTGCTTTGTCGTTCACTTAATTCATTTTACTTCTTAATTCATTTTGCTTCTTGATCCTCTTGCTCCTATACCCCTTGACAGATCTGAAACGTCCCTCCTTGCATTATCAACTTCTGATAGCCCACTTACATCAGCCACATTATGAACCTGCTTGTCTTATTGAGACACGCCCAGAGAGGCGACACCCATACCACGCCTACATACGACCCTTCGTTATCAGAAACAGGTCTCGCCCAGGCCCGAGGTGCTGGCGACGACGTATCGGA
This sequence comes from Babjeviella inositovora NRRL Y-12698, assembly GCF_001661335.1. Taxonomy (NCBI): domain Eukaryota; kingdom Fungi; phylum Ascomycota; class Pichiomycetes; order Serinales; genus Babjeviella; species Babjeviella inositovora. The sequence goes on from NW_017566842.1 coordinate 174,469, forward strand.
ATATTTGTCTTCTAACGACATGGATGTCGTTATCCACTCCTCCCCATATTTACGCTGTTTACAAACCTCCGTGGAACTCGCTCACCGGTTGCAGGCGGCTCATCTGGGAAAGGTATCCCTCAAGGTGGACCACGCCTTGTCTGAATGGCTACACCTGAATCTTAAGTTTGTGCCGCCCTTGGATAATGGTCTTTCCTTGGAAGCAGATGTTGCCAAAATCCAGAGTACGATGCCCCTTGCTAGTAACGTGTCCGTTGATCTCACCTGGAACACAGCTGCTTTGGGCAGCTTCAACTCGTATGGAGTGTCGTACTATGAGTACAGAGAAAGCATCAACCGCTATATCCGAAATTTGACATCTTATTACACCCTGTCTCGCAAACCGATGTTAATCATTGTGGTGACGCACGGAATCGCTGTTAACTGCTTATTGCAGTTCCTTTTGAACAAATCTTTGTTTCATGAAGTCCCGGAGGCCAAGATTAGCATTGCCAAACAAGTATCGGTGGGCCAGTGGTTGTTGGTACGGAACTGTTTGGGTTTGGCCAACGGTCCGGAAAATACCTCCACCTTATCCATCCCTAAGGATTATGAAACAACCTTCAGCTCCAATGCTCTGTCTGAAAAGAAATCTGCGGAAAAGGATTTCTCGGAGCTCACATACTCTCCGGCGGAAATATCCATGGGGAATAGCACCAATTCCTCCAATTCATCCGGCGTTTCCTTGTATAGCCTCGAGGAGGACTTGTTTGACTCACAAGAAGTGGTCTACCAGAACCTTCAGCTGCAATACCTGCGGCCCCTGCATATGCCTGAGAAGAGCGTATTGGAGCACATTTACGCAAAGTATGTTTATGGTCACTCCGAGGGGCATTCCGATGTGTTGTCGCCTTCTGACGAAGGAAAGTACGCCGGGCGCGTTCCAACTGCGCGAGAATCGTCACCAGAGGCAACAAGTTACACTTTGGCATTCTCTGGAGACTCCAAAAAGGGCCAAGGCCCTAGGTTTGAGGATTCTCATACAAACCCCAAGGCTACCGAAAGCATCAATTTGGGAGATAATTTCTCTTTCACACCATCATTGATAAATCCTCCGGCTTCATCTAAAATCCTGACATACTCTGTAGAAGAGGAAGCAGGTGCGTGGTTTGGCTCTAACCGCTAAAGTTCTTTTGGTAGCTCACCGCGATAATTTGTTGTGGTAACATTCATGTGAAGCACTGGGTGTTCTTTGTCTTTTGGGTATGGTTTTATTTGTTTCTTTTTCATTATGGGAGTCTTTTTGGGTCTGCACGTCGGCTATGAGCCGTGATGTCGATTTTCATGCGTTATCTTTGCATTGTGGTACTTGTGTTATTCCAGCTTTGTTGTGTCATTTATGTGACTCCAACTTTATTATAGTACTCATATATGACTCCAACTTTATTGTGGTACTCATATGACTCCAACTTTATTGTGGTACTCATATGATTACAACTTTATTATGGAGAATTGTAGTATATTTAGCATTAGTGCTCTTGAAATTGAGTTGCCAAGATAAGAGTACATTTCTGCCTTGGCTGAGGTTGGGGATATAGGCGGTCTTGGCATGTTGCGATGGCAAGCAAAACAGTAAAGTTTATCAGCTGGAACATGGTTGCATTTTAAACTCGTTGAGATTCTGCATATACACATACTCCGGCCGGGGCTGACCTGCAGTGGAAGCTGGTTGTAAATCTAGGGCTTCCTTTATGCCAGACTCCAAGAACCTTAGTTCGGTCCTGCTGTATCCCGAACCCTCGAGGGCTCGGGAAATTGATTGCCTAGCTGCATACCGTCTGAGGTTGTAAAACCAAGGGCCTACAGCAGTGACTTTCACTAACATCGAATTCAAACCCCAATCTACCGGTAACTAAGACAGGGAGCGTTAGGGGTGAATTTATTGCTGGCTGTAGACAATTCTCCCTCTCTGGAGTGCTGAACTCCTTAATACCTCCACTTTTTTCACGAGCAAGTGAAATTACCTGTTTTTGTATCCTTCTGTGGACTTCTGGAATGCAGTATGCCAGGCATGCTAAATTGTTAGTCCTACGTGACTTTTTTAGGCATGGCTAATGAACTTGAGTATTCCGAATGCAACCTCGCGTATGCTGCAAGGTGACCTCGGGAAGACTACAAGTCAATAGAAGCATCTCTATGCTTACTACTCCTGGGCTAATCCTATTGTTTAAAAGAAGATTCGCATGATATCTTCTGTAAACTCCACATACTTCTGTCTCAATATACTTAGTAGGAACTAAAATAGTTACCCTTTCTTGCATAAGACTACCTGGTCAGAATACTAAATGTGAATACGCGCCCTAGTACTGTGGTTCATCTTTTTACTGGGCAAACTGCCTTTACGAGATGCTTAGAACATTCTCTCCCATCATAGCTCTCGTTCCGGGACCACCATCCGGCTTACTTGCTCTATATACTCTACCAATCAGCCACTTTCTCCAAGAGTTGGATTGGGAAATATGCGTATTCTAGGTCTAGAATACCCTCGGAAATGCCTCCAAGCCCCTATAAAAGGTCTAAAACAAAGGTGGCGGGACTAGCTGTAAATGTACATGTTGCACCCACAGAATCCCCCCGCAGCTTTACAGCGATTTCGCTTACTTATGTACTCTCAGAATAAGATACAAAGAGTATTGTATATTTAGAAGATTTTTGGCTGGGTGGACGTCGCACTAACAGTATGTCCCAGTATAAGACGTAAATTTTAGGAATATAGACCAGCATCAAATCTGGTTGAAATATCTGAGTGGCTAGGCCACAGCCCCAGATATGGGCCCTATCAAACCTGGAATAGTACTTCTAGGTTTTACCGGAAAGGTGGGTAAATTGTGTATAATACAAAAACTCCCAAAGTTATATTAGTATCAGAAGGGGGGATATAAACGTCTCCTTAAACGCGGTAAGACCTTACACATTCAGTATAAAATGAAACAAGGTTACTTTGGATATATATATCTATATATATTTGATCGGAACGACTTTTATTCCTAAAATGGGGTTAAAATCATTTCTTTCTGTATTGATGAATTACGAGACATGAGTGACTCCACAACTTATATGATGCAGTGGGCTAGCATCAGCGTTTCTACCTTACATCTGCTATAGGGGACCACAGAAATGCGAGATCAAAATATGCGAAACATTATTGTTCCAGGAGCAATTACGAGTGATATAGAAATAGCCATCAGACTTAGTTTTATTTTGGCTATAAACTAGGGCTAGGTATGGATGAAGGGAACATGATAATTATACCATTTAGGGGGATAATACAAGCCTTGTAGGTATCAGCTTAACTGTCATGCCTGAATACTTCCATACACAACTGAACCAGCCTCAGAGAGTCAGTACATAATTATATCGGTTTTAGGTTAGGTAAAATTTTACAAAAACTAGACGTGATTTTACCTCTTTTTATTATTCTTTCACAAAGGGCCATGACACCAAGTGGGATTCAGTCCACCTAATCATGCAGAAACCATCAGATTATTTCCATAATCGGCTATTCAATGATACAGATCATGGGTTTTGAACTGAAACGATATATATAGAAGAAATCTTATACGATATAGACCACTAGTATCTCATTAATCCCCCGTGGGACGGTCAGAGGGAAGAAAAGAAAAATCATGAGCTATGTCAGGAGAGACGTACCAAAATTGGATCCGCAACGGCGCAGGTGTCCATTATACATGTCTAATAGGAGTGTATCTGTTACTGCCTAAATTTGCGGCCTCTACCTCCGCAGGCAGAGCCAGTAGAAAGTGCGTAGCTGTCTAGAAAAGCTTTACCTGGAGGAGGAGATAATAGTTTTACTCTGGTAATATTAGAACCGTATCACCAACTTTCTCATAGCATCCTATATGTGAAACGTTCACGTTACATTATTACCCAGGAGCGCAGCTGACACCATTGTATGAGCTCGGAACATCCATAGAGACAATCCAAGCGACTTTGGATTCTTTGTGAACTGCAGTGCTACATTTATCAAATTCGTAAATCATCATTAAGCATATAAGGTGGTTCCAAGAAAGGGAGGTTAAAATTGTGGGGTAAGGGACGTAAAAGCAAGAAGCGAAGTGAAGGGATTCTGGAACATCGGAAGGATCAGGCCTCATCTCCGGACGGAGAAGAAGAACTCGGGCTAGAGCTAGTGTCCTTTTTTGATGGTTTATTTCCCACATTCAAGTTTTTGAACCCGGAGCAACACTTCTTGGACTTTTCACAGTTCAAGCAGAACGGCTTGCGCTCGTCGCATTTGATCCGTCTCTTGCGGCACGTTAAGCAACCGGATCGCGTCCGTCTTTTTATCTCACGTTTGAACGGTTGGTGAGGTGGAACGGCCGACAACGGCTCGTTTCTTGGACGAGGGCCCATTTCCGAGTTTATATGCATATACTGGTTGGGGTATTGTTGGTACGGAGCCTGGGACATGTTCGGCATATACCGGGTCTCACTTTCTCTCTGTACATATTGAGGATTGTGAATAAAAACTGGATGATTATATGGTCTTTCTTCGTGGTAGTTGTCTGACCGGACATATGTGATCACAGGCACATACACCGCGTTGTTTACGTGATGAACGGGCTGGTTGTGGAAATGAGTATGGTCGAGCGGGGAGCGTGTCGGCGCTTGAAAGCTACCGGCTCTGGGAACGTTTAAACCGACTTCAGATATAGGTGGTGACACGAGACGGCCGCCGAAGCTAGCCTGGGTGGGTGTGAGCGAAAAGTAGTCCCGGGATTGGGTATCGTAGATAGGAACAGCGCTGGAGTGCGTCACCACGGGCTCGGTATATCTTCTGGAAGTGGAAAGGGATGGTAATTTTGGGAGCCTTGGTTCAGTGTATGTGGAAGCAGAGGTCACTGCTGCCGTGATGTCGCTTCTAGTCCTTGGAGACACGTTGGAGCGGGGGGGGCTTGGGCTGGTGTGTTTGAGGTCAACAAAAAGTTGAGACACTGGCGGTAACTGGGTCATGATAGTTGTAGTAGTATAGTTGTTACTGAAAACAGTCGTAGGGTTGCAAGTCCAGACCAGTGTTAATGGGAAGGGAACGGGTAGGTATATATAGCGATATCAGACACAATATCTCCAGCATGCACCCGAAGTCAAGCCATTTAGACCTAGAGGTACATGCATGAATGCACATGCATAGACGCACATACAGACGGGGTTATTTAACCTGGTGCGTCGGCTGTGCACGCATGCGCCGCTTAGGAGAGAAGATTTACACATGTTACAGCACGCTCTAGCCCTTGTTATTGCAGTCGTAATGACGTTCAGCGACGCGCTCTTGGTGCCCGCGGCCTTTTGGTTCGAGGAATCACCCTCCTAACAGATACACAGGAACTTGTTTGGTTTCAATTTCACGACATTTCTCAATCGCGCTCTTAGCTCCGGGTGCAGGGATCTGCGTTTAAGGCCAGATACATTGGGTGACGACCATGCACATCCGCTTTGTTCGTCTCGGCCTTAATCCGATCTAGCATGCAGCTACTAGCGTTCAGCTGCTGCGCATGTCGCTGTGCAGGCTTTATCAGATATTATTCAACGAGAATTTGAAAAAGCAATTCAACATCTGACTAACTATGTTTGGAAAGCAAGGTTGCTATTATCTGCATGCACAGCGGGGATCTGACGACTAATGGGTTTAACTACAACCTTGAGCTAAATAGAAGTTAGATCGCCCATGGGGTGCACTTCATGACCATCTAAAATTTACTGTTTTGTCCTGGGAAATTAATCTAGATAGTTCAGTGCGTGAGAGGTGAATCAGGTTTCAAACACCACCTTTATTTTCCGAGTCAGAAACCGTGAATTATTGGGATTCAGGATGTACTGTCCGGTGTTGCCACAGAGCTCAGCCTTAAAGTGTCGCGGTCGTGCAAGTAGTGTAGGTACCTCATGTGGGGCACTATAACCGAGGCCGGTTATCAGGACATTTTTTGCATAATGTCTGTATGCTTTGATTTATCTAAATTCCAGAGACTTTCTTTTCTTCCTTGATTTCCTTCCCTTCCCTTCTCTTTCTTCCCTTTCTTCCCTTTCTTCCCTTTCTTTTCTTTTTTTCTTCTATTTCTTCCTTTTCCTCCCTTTCTTCTTTTCTTCCTTTTCCCCCTTTTCCTTGTTTTTTCCCCTCATTTACGGAGAACCAGTGGCAGCGATGAAACCTGGTACGCTTCTGGACACCTTCTAAAAACATTCTAACTTGTTTGATTCAAGCTAATTATAGATAGCAGTGGATTTACAACGGCGTTGCATTCGAACCACGCCAAGATCCCACAATAAAGTAAGCATGGTTAAAAGATTCATTGTTAACATTCTGCATTGCAGGGATCGGCGCACCGACAATGCGTACTACCGAGAGCAATCTGCTTCGTGGTACTCGTAAATGCAGCTTTCTTTGTTGCACCTGTACTTTGAACCGGCTCAACAAGGCAAACGCGTCATGGCAACATTGGTCATGACTAAATAGAAGGGATAAGCTCTGCACGCAACGTGAGATTGGTATGCAGCGCTAGTCTTCGTCAAAAAAACGTGCCTGTTTACTGATGAATGGTTGGTGTGGCGGATACCCTCATAGATACCAGATGTAAGGGGCCTAGATGTTTTGGCCTATCCAGTTCGAGAAACAGGCAAGCCGTATGCAGAGTCCTTACCTACGCACGTTTCCGTCGGGAATATGATCTCCGATTTTTGATGTGTAGGTTTTAATAACCCTGAACCTTGATAATGCTGATGAGGTGAGTGTCTGGTCAGCTCATACCTTTTTCAGTCATACCTTTCTCAGTGGTGTAATGTCTGAAGTTGGTCATTGTTGCGGTTTTGGGGCATTATTAGTCTGACGTTCGTGAACGATGATTGGAACCTCTAAGACGAAAAAAAAAAGATTACGTAACCATTCTGGTATAATTATATCGTATACATATGTCACATGCATACAAATCGGGGACCTCCATCTCTAATTCCAACACCACGACAAGGAGTCGCCTGCGCTCCAGTAATAAATTGATATTAGCGTGTATATCTTATATTTATAAGCCGCACCTTTTTGCGCCTCATTAGTATTATATAGTCCACTACAAATCTGTAAGGTGCGACGGAGCCTCACTTAGGCATCGTTTAAGCGTCTTAGCTATAGCACGTGCGTCTACATATGCCTGAGCGTGATCGACATTAGACGCAAATGTAAGCCTATTTCCGCGCTAGTGTTTGCACTGGTATATATATATGTTGTCGCTTGCACTTATTTCCAGCCCACATCAAAATATAGCCAGCATGAACATCAACATATCCATGTGCTAGAGTTAGTATCGGTAACTACGGTATATATGTAGCTAAATAATTATGGGCCGGTAACCAAAGAATATGATATTCATCTATGATATAAACAATATCCATACAGCTAGGCATATGTATTCAGGTATAACATATATAATGTAGTCAGCTATGGTGTATGCAGCTACAGGTTGTGAAACTTATATACGCATACAAGCGATTCCTGCAGAGCGAGATGTGTGTACGACTCGTCGTCGACACCAGAGTTTTGCGTTCGCCCATTAATTTAAAAGTATTCGTGGTCAATCACGATCGCGAAAACAGAACCTAAAGCTAGAATCGATCCTGCTTTGTAGAAAGCTTGTCGGCGCATTTAATAGCCGGCCATCACATACGGGCTCTTCGTACCATAGGGCCGAGACAAGTGTCTCAGTTGGTGAAGAGTTAATACTCCCACATTGAGCCAAATGGCGCCTCACAATCCCGCGGAAAAATTCATATCCGTACGTTTATTAGTGCCTATTCCCTACGGCGGCCTAGTTACACGAGCAGAACCCACCGGGAAAACCATATAGGGGCTACAGTATATTCTCCCATAGCAGCACGAGCCTTAGTAAACCGACACGGGTGTGGTTCGAAATAGGGCACATATACCCGAGGTCAAAAAGCTGCAGATAAATTCCTGTTCTTCTAAAACCCGTCGTGTAAACGCAGAGGAATAAACTTCCAACCAGATGCACCCACATGCACAAGAAAAGAAAGTTGTAGGTGGTTATGAGCTAGATTAAAGACGTGGGATATCGAGGCATTCGGGCTCCAAAGCATAAGGCTGGGTTTTACGAGATGGACCCGGCACACTTGTAGTTACAGGCTATACTATACACCCACATGTTGTACTGCAAGTATTAGGAGACTTTCCCGCATGACGCGCCTGCCTCTATCGCAAGTAGCCGTAGAAGCTATTGGTGGCTACTACTTAAAACAAGGAGTATCATTCCCAGCCTATCCTCGTATAGGTGTCGGATAAGACACGGCGTCGAAGAAGTGATGACTTCCAAGGCAACAATAGTGAACGCATCTACAGTGTGTAGAATAGCTAAGCCACCCATCAATAGCCACCCATGAGCCTTATTCAGCTTTAAGGCCCTGAGACGGGCATTGATAGCTACACCGCGGGTAGTTCCGACAGGGATTTGGCAGCCAGGGATAGTGCTACGTTTGAATCTCGCGTCACGCCCGGAACCCCGGGATGAAAAATACAACCGAACCAGTAATCCTTGCCGGCCAGGGGGAAGAACGACTAAATGCACGAGAAATGTACCCCTAGAATAGGGTTCGGCCAGGAGGAATTTCATCAATAAGCCTACAGCATAAATCCACAGATGAAACGCGATAGCATGGAGGGTGACCTAATCCTGGTATTCGTCTAAAAGATATACCGAGCTCATAAAATGGACTTGATGAAAATGCAGAGCTGCGCCATTGGAGTTGCAAACGTCAATCCAGGTGGCATTAGTAGTCCATAGACAGACCGGTAATCGGTGGCTAATCTACGAGGACCAGGGAGCTATCCTTTCAAGCGCGCCCAATGGGGGAAATAGTCCAGGATAGTTGCCGGATATCTAGTTTATACTGCAAACGTGTCAGTTTCACAAGATATCAGTATCTGAAGCGCAGTCATGTGATTAACGAAAGTCATTTATACGTCAATAATCTTTGCTCTCTTCGATGTACCTCATACAGAAAAGGCAAAGAGTTGGGTTATATGGCACTCGAAAGATAACGCCGTAAAGACCATCCAAGGAGCTGAGGCAAGGCACGGCTTATCGAACGTGACATTTGTCTCGGCACCCATTACAATAACCTATCGCATTTGAACCTTATCGTGGCCTCCCTCGAACGTTCCTCCAATCACCTCGGCCCTGTTCAGAATGTAGATTTCTTGGCATATCTACCGGCATTTGTCTTTAATTCATAGTGAGAGATAGATGGCTTGATGTGCATGACTGTGATAATTGCTATTTTATTTATGTCACCCGATCAAACGCAGACTAGGATCTTCCTATGAAATCTATTATTCCCTGTCATCCTCGTCAATTTTATTTTCAGCCGTTATCCCCAGCCGTTAATCCCGTTACCTTGCGGCTGAGCATGTCCAGAATGAAGGCCTGGTCCAGGGTTATCTTGACTGTCACGCACTGTATTCATTGTGGGAAGAAGACCTTAGGGCCAATTACACAAGATGAACAACTGTCATTCCACGAATCTTGATCTGGGGGAGCCCAATACGCCTAACGGACCCCTACTAACATCCACGTCAGAATGATTACAGACGACCAGAGAAGCCATCAGTGGGTATACACGAGAAGGAACTCGGTTGGTACCAACCTCACATTCAAAATGACCGAAATTATGTAAAGTTCAAACATGAGATACCTGTAAGGGCTGCAAGAACCCCGCGGATAAACAAAGTTAACTGCTAAATCTCCGAATTTCTTCTAGTTCTCGGGGCTCTTAAACAACCACTTCTGGCCGGTATTTTTACAGTGTTTCTCGCCGATACCCATACCAACAAAATCCGCTGGTTTCTCTTACCATTGTCACTAGTGGTTCGCTGTTCAAACAAAGCGCTTGGTCCTTTGAATGCGACTCAGATCTTACAACAATAGAAAGCATTTTTTCAGTGATCTGCACAAAAACGCGAGATCGGTCGCTTAGACGACCGGGGTACTAGTACAGCCAGCGGCTTCACTAGTTTCAAGCGGGGCTATGTACACCAGGATATTTTGACGAGTTTTCCTTACAGGGTTCGTTATTATGGGAGATTGTACATTATGGTTGAACGCACTTGAGCAAAAACCCTAATACCCCATGCTCGGTATATCTCCGCATATCTTCGCTAAGGCAACAATATTCGCGTGTATACCACGGTCGGGCGCATGCACTGCGAAATTTCTTCCTCGCCTCGGTTAACAGAGCCGACCGCACACAAGGGGATGCTTTGTACGCCTCATACTCCAAGCCTGGTCCGTGTACTGCGCGTTTGGTATCACTCAGAGGCATTACTAAATAGAAATTCTTAACTGTCGTCGTATTGACCGGCGTTGTATTATGACACAGGGATTATATCGTCGCTGCTCGATAGTTATATATTGACGCACAGCGGCTGAAAGGCGTTCTGGACCGGGAAGGTACGCGGAAACTTAGATACCACTGGATGTAGACCACACGCAAAGCAGCGTTGATTCTGATCTTGCGGGGCCTAGCCAGTATAAGGCTCATCAATACATGGTTTGTATTTAGCTACAGGCGTATACTAAGTGCTTGCTCTGATCGTACATCCACCTATCAACCGCTTTTGTTCTCAGTTTTTAGCTAATTTCGTATCGAATTTTTTACATATTAAGGAAACAGTATTTTCATTTCTGTGGTCGGTGATTACCCATCCCGCAAAAAAGAAAGGGATATATAATATCTTCTATAAAATTGAAGTTTCAATAGGAAACTGGGTAATGCCATACCAACCTTTCTGGCTTCGAAACACCCTTGTCCAAAATCACCGTTGCAAATAAACGACGCTATATCCGATTACACCGGTGGTTTTATCCATGAAATACGCGTCAAATGGATTACCACCCTTGCGTCTGTTTATATCAGTTTCTTCCCGGTTTGGAATTGCTAATCTGGTAATATTGCTTTACTTATGTACCCGACAGTAGAGCCGGTCTAAAGACTTGAGCATGGTGCCGGCTTGGAAACACCATGCTACCCAAGAAAACCACTAAGGACAAGCGTAATGCTACAGCAGTGGTTTTAGTCTCAAAATATGTAATGGCGATAAATAATGGCACGTACAAACTAAATTCACTGTCACTATTGTTCACATATCGGTAGAGAACATCTAAGCACACTCAGCAGCAATGGTTGCTGGATTAAGACTATCGGTTCTATAGTCAAGGTTATGTCGATCGACTCTTGGCGATGGTTTCAAATGTCTTTTCCGGCATTTTTTTTCCCACCCCCCCCCCCTGGTTCTACTTTTCCGAGTTTCGCTCCCCCGGGTTCTACTCTTCCAACTCTTCCGGGTCAAAGTCTTCCTTCGGATCCTTCGGCTCCTGCGCCTCGGACCACTGTGTGACATCATCAATATATGACAAGATGTTAGCCACACTGTTGCTCTCATCGTCCTTGGTGTTACAGTTCAATGGCAAAAACTGAACCATGCCGAAATCATCAACCAAGTTGGCAATCGCGCGGTTCAACTTGGCAAACCTAGGGTTGGTCTTTTCATTAATGTCGCTGGCCAATAGCATCGGGTCGGGGTTTAAGAACTGCTTCAACTCACGTTTCGCGACCTGGGTCTCTACGAGGTCCACCTTAGACAAAATGTTGATGTGTGGCAATTCCAATAAGATCATCGCAGACATCGCAGACAAGGCGCCACTGAAGAACTTGGAGCGGTCAATCACGAACGGCGCCTCCAACAAGTAGGTTGCGCAGAGACTGAAGTTCAACTGCGACGTCAAGTGCTTGACGATCGTGGGCAAGATCGGGATGTGCGTGTAGAGTTCAATCTGGCCGGGACAGTCAAAGATGAGGTACTCGTCGTTAAAGTCGCCGATCTGCTCATCGAGCCAGTCCAAGTTGTTCATCAAGAATTCGAAGCAGTAGATGAGTGCCCCGTTCGGGCCCAAGTTCATTTCCTCCTGGACATCTTGGAGCGAGATAAGGTCACGGATATCAATCGTAAATTCGTACTGCGTCGCATCCGCTGCTGGATCCAAATTAACGATGTGCGCCCGTCTCCCGATGGATTGCATGTGTGAGATGATGGAGTTGCAGAATGTGGACTGGATTGTTAGTATGGCACTGAATGATAAACTCAGGTACGTACTTTACCGACCCCCGCGGGGCCTAACACTAAAACACCAACACGGGACATTGTAATATAGTTGGAGAGATGAGATAAAGAGGTACAGAGACCAAGCGACGATGAAAAATTGTATCTATCAAAATATTTTCGCTGCGGCGCAACCGGGCGTACAATTCCGCGAGATCGTAAATTAGTCAGCATATTCCGCGAGATTGAAATTGGCACCATTCCGCGAATCCTCCGGCACCTTGTTTACCAACAACAAACGCATCAGAAAGCGAAACAACCACGATCCCTTTAAAGCCTTGAAAACTCTTCAGTACAGTTACACCTTTGCCATCGTTTCAGCGTACAAACCTCCATTCGCCACCACCTCTACAAATATTTGTTCTATACAGACCTGACAATCTTTGGTATACAGGTTATCGATATTTATCCATTACTTAATAGCCTGGCCATCCGACCTTACTATTCTAATAACCCTTACTATGTCGTTCGACGCGTTATCCAGCTGCATCACCACCTTGCAGTCATCTGCCCACCTGTTGCAGAACTCCCTTGATGTTTTGGACGGTACCACTCATGACATGTTGCGCTTGTCCGCAGTGCTCAATAAAAAGACCTTTTTCCAAGTGAAGCCACAGTGCGACATCGACGACATCAAAAAAAACCTCTCTGCAGAAATCACCCCCAAGATCTCCACCACGTTGGCAAAACTTGAAAACGAACTCAGCCGTTTACAGCGCAAAAAGATCAATCTCATCAATAAGGCAGACTTGCAGCAGATCCGCATCGAAAACCTCAGCTCGTACAAGTCAGCCAAGAAGCCATCAAAGGTCGTCAAGGGCAGCGATCTCCAGGTCTCCCGGTTAAAGTTCCTCCAGAACAAGAAAGACCGCTTGAAGTACAGCTTAAACCGCTTAACGAGGCGAAGTCCTAACCCAGACGGGAATTCGTAAGCCAACAGTGACCTCTGCTCGGTGGAACATGTTCTAGCTTTGAAAGAAAACCAGACGGTAAAATTAGCAATGCAATGGCTGCAAAACTGAAACAATAGATGGAAACGGGGAGGGGGATGAATGCCGATGATTATGTATCCCTCTGTCCGTTCCAGGGCTTTTGCTTCGGGAAACTCAAACTATCAGCGATGTAGCGTCTCTCCTGTGTTGCCGTCCTTTATCTTTGGTACGGCCACCAAGTCGAGCCCTTCATTGATAGTCTAAACTTGTCTCCCCAATGTGTTATGAATTATAGATTGAAACTGGCCACAGTCCGAACGCAGTTGCTCTTATTGCTACTTATAGTTTGCCATCTACGACATGATAGAAACCCGAATCAATTGTAAACCCCTATTCAAGCTTATTGAGATGCAACTTACACATGTCCACCACCTCTCTGTTTAGGTCCTCCGCGACACGCTTCCGTGCGTTAAAGACATCATCGCGCTCCATCTCCAGCAAACAATGCTGCAACCGCGCGCGACTCTCGTCCAACACATCCATCAAAATCTCTTTGATCATGAGATTCGACTTTGGTTTGAATACCGCACCATCGCTGACCCCGTCGAGAAGACACTTCAACCGTCTGTCCTTCCAGAGATCAATTCGAGGATCGTTTGCCACGTCGTACTGGAGCACTGCAAGGCACACCTCGGTGCGGAACGAGATCTCCTGTGCATTCAACGTGTACTCACCCAAGTAGTGTTTGTCCCCAAGAAATGTCTTCTGGGCGGCGGTCAACTTGCTGGTGAGCTGGCTGGTGATGTCCAAGTCGTTCCATTCATTCTCGAGCAACTTGAACCCATATTCGCATAAGAGAAACTCGTTGGAGTGGGGCCCGTAACTGAGGTAGATTTCGCAGTTCTTGCTGTATGTCACGTCGGAGCCGGTGAGCACGGAGAACCCGGTGATGGGGTGGATGTCCAAGATGCACTGGCCCTGCGAGCAGTGATTGATAAAGTCCACGTATGGGCACATGGTGAAGTTGGACTCTGTAGATTTGGACTCGGGGATAGTCATGTACAAGCAACGCGAGTTGATGCACATCCAGGCCCACAAAAAGTCTGACACCGGCAAGAAGCTCTGTACTGTTTCTGACGTATTTAGTTTAACAAGCTGGGTTTCGATTAGCTCGCTCACGGTTTTGTAGTCTGCGTCAAACTTGTCTCGCATCTTGCAAGCGTGTTTCTGGGTAGACGGAGGCAAGTTGTGGAAGAGCTCTTTAGCGTGGCGGAGCTGATCTCCCGTGTGTGCCAGTGTTTCCAAGCTCCAGATAAATGGAACGAGTTTGAAGTCGTCCATTTCAGGCAAGCAGTCGATAAACGGTTTCCAGAACGAGGCACTCCCTCTACCCCTTTCGACCGTGAGGTACATGGCCATGATCTGGAAGGATGTGAGGGTAAGTAATTCCTCGTAGGATAAGGACTTGTATACCTCAATGAGGCAGCTGTTTTCTGGCTCGGTGGAGGGTGGCTGGAGCTTGTGATACTTGTGAAGAACTCTGCTCTTGGCAGCATCCTGGGAGTCATGCAGAAGAATGTGTGCAATGATGGTGGAATGGTTCAATAAGAGGGAATGGGGCACCTGGATAAGCTTTTCGTTGGATCTGATCGCTGCATTGGCGAAAATACCCCTCCCGGCGTACTCGGTGGCTTGGATTTCAAGTTTGGGGGAAATATATGTGGCATCCAGCAGTAACGTATCCAGATACTGCATCCACGCGAGCAAGTCATTAACTTTTTTATCCTTGATCTCGGCCATTGGAAGGTATGAGGTGGGCCCAGATGTTTTTGTGATGGGACATAATCGTAACCAGGTTTGAAAAATTGTGGATATAGCTGTATGCAGGTCTACTCCATAAATGACAGAGGGCCAGAGAAACCACTACACTTATCATGTCCATCATTTCAAAGTTACGTCTTTTCACTCTGCACAAGACCAGAGGGCAAAATAAATAACCTTCCCCGAAATATACGCGAAAGGACAAACGATAAGGAAGGCATTGTGAGATGAAGTGCAGGCTGGATGTGCATCATCGAGGACGCCAACCAGGCGCTAATACACCAAAGTTGTAGATACAACCACTCCTTTTGGCAAAACCAAAGGTTGTAATAATGGATCACTGGCAATGAAGTTTCCCCTAGAAAGCGGGAAATTTGAACGTTGTATAGATAAGCCGTGACGTGGTTTATATGCAAGCTCGGAGATGTTTCTCCGTACTCTGTTCAACAACAAATCTCCCGGGTAATAGTAAAATAACTGCTTTTAAATACCTTCCAAGCTCTCTTAGATTCAAACTGTCTCCTTTTCTAAACATCCCCCTTCTTTTGTTTCTGCCCGCTTCCTGGGTTATCTCACCCAACGTTTCGAGCTGCAGGTGAAATTTTTAAGTACAGGCCGCTACTTCGACATCTCTCTCTTCTCCATCACGAGTCCAGCTATGAACAAATTAATGCTTACCCAGGTAGTTACCCCAAACTTCTACCGCTACATCTCCACCGAAGCGTGTAAAGTGGTGAAGCCGGTGCGGGAAGCGTCCAAGACCTTGCGCCACATCCATTTCCCTACCCGGAGACCGTACACCGAGGGCTTGGAGATCCAGGAGAAGTTTGTGCGGGCAAATCTCGACTTCAAGCTCATGGAAGCAAAGATCTCGCGACACCAGAAATCTGTGGCCGAGCAAGGCTACGTGCTATCGGACTACGAGTCGGAATTACTTGCTAAGATCGCGTCCTTGAAGCCTTGTCCCACGGTGCTCACCTTTGAGTTCGAGCCAACGTACACCGGTGGAAAGCGAGAAAAGCAGAACACAACCGCCTCGGATGTGGCAAAGTATGAAGCCAAGGGTGCCCAGTACGTGCAGGTGGAACGCGGTGGACAGGTGACGTACCACGGCCCGGGTCAAGTGGTAGCCTACCCCATCCTTGACTTGAAGTCTTTCTCAAATCTTTCCCTCAAATGCTATGTTTCAAAGCTTGAAAAGGCGATTCAGGCTGTGTTGTTGAGAGGTAAAAACTATGCGAGTGGGAGCAGTACCCGTGAGTTTGGCATCCAGACAATTACCACCACCGATACCGGTGTGTGGGCAAATGAGGAGGAGAAGATTGCGGCCTTGGGGATCAATGCTCGAAGATCGATCACGTCTTTCGGGGCTGCCATAAACGTTGCGACGGATTTGAGATACTTGAACGATGCAGACTTGGTTATGTGTGGCTTGAGTGACAAGACAACTACCAGCATGGAGGCCTTGGGCGTTCAGAGTTCAGTGAAAGATGTGGCCTTCTGTTTTGCCAAGGAGTTGGGAAACATCTTGGGGGTCGAGAGGGTGGAGCACCTTGACGGTGACGAGTTGAAAGTGGACGGGGAAGAGTAAAAGATAAAATATTTATTGAGTTTACTAGTGTCAAGCGGGGATGGAGTGATTAATGGACTGTAAGGAGGTGTATGTAATAAGCATTGGGAGTAAAATACCCTCAATGCGATATTGGACTGTTCTAATGAATGGTTGTTAAACGCATAACGTCCATATCCTAGGTACGAGAATGTACCAGAAGTGGAAAATTACTAGCCAAACCTATTTAATCTTAGGATCAGACCCATTACCACCGTTTTATAAATATTAATAAGTCTGAATGATTCGTAACGAACGGTTATATATTCATGAGACGTGTGCTGGATCCCAATCCATCCTAAGCCTTTGCCTTTTGTAGTCTTCTCATCTGTCTCAAATCTGGCGGAGGTTCTTCAAAGCCCAACAGCTTTCGCAACTCCCCTGTATCCATCTCCAAACACTCTTCCCAATACACATTGATCAAGCTCTGCCCGTTTAACCCATTCTTGATGGCCCATGGGTAGTAGACCCCCAACAAGCGCTTCAATTGAGGCTGTTTCAAGCGTAACGGCGCAAAGACCGCGCCCATCCCGGCAAAAGGAAGCCCCAAGTTTGCAAACTCGAAGCACTTAACGGTGATTTCGCCCTCCAAGATAATGGGCAACCCGGTGATGGCGTGATAGAAGTCGTGGCACTCGCGGTATCTTTGAAACACGTACGCTAGCTCTTCATCGTCGATGTACTTGACAGCTTCACGGGTATCTGGAGATACCCCCTCACTATCCAACCACTGGATGTAAGTATTTCCGAGGGTACTGGCGGGCAAAGACCGCAAATGCTCGAGGTTCAACGACGTAGAGGTCATCCGCGGCCGCTCTCTGAGGATACGGCGCCCGGTTGGGTTCGCCAACATTTCGCGGCGCAACTTCTTTAAAACCGATGTGATGGCTGTGGATTCACCCAACGCCACGATAAATTCGTTTCTTTCCGGGTGAAAGAAGGCGCCTACTGCGGAACCCACGAACAACGCAAGCTTTTCCGCCGAATGCAAGGGTACATGGCCCAAGTAATTTGGCTCGGGTCTCTTAAGCCAGGGTTCCTCGGATTTCGCAAGATTGAGCTCCGTATTGGCGTTCTTGTAGTGGAGCTCGCCACGCTCCATTTGGGTAGCCAACGCCGTGGACTCGACAAACGGCGCAAACACACTCTTGAGAGCACCAATGCCCAAGACACTGAGAATGAATGTCCTGCGATGAGCTGGATGCCGTACCAAGCGGGTAGATGTGAGCATTTCGCGAGAGATGAAGTGGAGGGCGTGGAGGAGGGTGCGGGAAGGTCTGGATCGGACGGTTTTGTATCCCATGGGGTGACTTGCAGTTGGAGCACGTGATCGGCCATATATCACTTCGAGCCATATTATCATATGTAAGCGAAATTGTCCTTGTTTAGGTTTTTGATTGCAATAGGTCAAGTATAGGCTATGTTTGTAACCGCTAAGGAAAAAAAAATTGTGTGGTTCCAAGAAATGGTTGGTATAGAAGGTTAGGAAGCGATAGGGTATAGGTGCCGAACGCATTGATATCCGATGTATAAAACCAGTACGTGAACATATCAACTGATCCGAGTAGAAAAGCCAAAGGTTGCCATTCACAGCTCTAAAAAGATTCTCACATGTATTGTATATCGTTCAAATGAGGCTTGTTTGTTTTGGTGAGTTGATAACTTCAAATAGGAACCATCCAGTTGGTCTACAAGTCAGAATCCAACCAACCACTTAACATGATTGGTTCCACCCTCTATGAAAGGAACTGGTCAATTTCTGTCAGAAGTATACTCGAAGTGGTCATTATTAAGGCTCTGGTTGTGATCAGTGCAACCATAGGATGTGTTTGCTCCAAGTAATAGCCGCAGTATTTGGTATACAAATAATCTCCTTTCAAAATTTGTAAGTTCTCAAAGAGGCCATTAGTAGCTCTTCTTGGTTTGGACGGGATATTTATCATTAGCTCCATATAGTGTACTACAATGCAAGAATGAGTCTACCGGTCTAGAAATGCTAAAATAAAATACAACCCTTTATTTAATATACAATTGTGGAGTCACCTTTGTACTAAGTGTGGAGAAAACCTCTTAGAGTTCGTCGGGTCCAGGGACGCTATTTGGCACCACCAGAAACCCTCCTAGGCCTAGAGGTTGTTCCGTTCCAGGGAGACGCCATTTTCCCCTTGGTATCATCAGGAACCGCTTCTGGTTCCTAGAGATAGCCCTTGGTGGTCTCCAACACCTTGATACTCCTCTTGGCGTCCAAAAACAACATCTCACACTCCACCACGTCATCCAACGTGATCTCCTCTCTCCCACTGACCTTTGCCAAAACGCCTGCCGGTGTCAACAATTGCAATACGTATCTCAAACTGGACGAGATCCCCTTGGCAGACAACTCGGCCAAGGCCTCCTCGGTCAACGACAACCCCTCAACCTTTGCTCTCTTGCTGATGATTGTCTTCATCTCCAGCTGCGCGTACGGCAAGGTTCTGACAATCAACAAACGGTCGATCAAGTCCGGCGGACAGCCATGGGGCCCCTTAAAATCCATGTCTTCGGACCCTCTAACGGTGGTCATGCCTCTGTTCGACGCAAGAATCACGATTGGCGCAATGGCAGACTCCAAGGCACGGTTCAAGAAGGTGAAGCACTCCAAGTCGAGCATGTTGACCTCGTCGATGAACAAGACACCCGGCACCAACTCTGCGACACCCTGATCGATGTACTTGGACACCACGCGGTTGACCTCAGTGCGCAACTTCTCCGTCACCTCGGTCTTGCGCGGACGAATCACCTGCGACATCATCGATAACACGTCCTGACCGCCCTGGGGCTTGGCGTTGGCCATGTCGAGATCGTGCAAGGTAATGTCCTGGACGATTTCCTTCTTCTTGTGCACGTCACCCTTTGGTAATGGCACGTACTCCTCGGCCTCCAAGTCAAACTCGGTGGCGTAAGCGTCGGAGCGGCCCACCCGCTTAACGGCACCGGTGTTGGACTCGATATAAATAACATCACCAACGGACACGCGCTCCTTTTGGATGGATTCGTAGATAGACGGATCTAAACGCAACTGCTTGGTCCCCTTGGCGGATTTCAACCCCACGAGCACGTGGCTGATGGTCTTTCCGTACCCACCAAGCGGGTTTTCAGCCTCCTCTGGCGTCAACTCGATAACCTCCCCCTCGTAGACCTCCTTGGTTTCCTTGATACGCAAGCCAATGGCTCTGCGAAAGTTCTCCATCAACGCTTCCGTCTTCTTGACCTCAGCGCTGTACAACTCGGACCCGACAATCGGGCAGAACGGCACCTTTGGGCCCAATTCTTGCGACACCGCGAGCGCCAACGCGGTCTTTCCGGTCCCGGGACCACCAGCAAGCAAAATCGCCTTACCAGCCATCTTTTTGGCCTTGATCAAGTCCACAACCACGCCGCATGCCTCACGGGCCTCGTTCTGGCCCACAAACCCGCCGTCAATGGTGCGCGCAACCCCGTGTTCGTCGAGCCCGAGGCCCTTGATGTGGGTGTGAGCCGCGGTTCTCGTTTGTGTCTCGCGGGACGCCTGGGATTCTTTAACTTCAGAGATCTGGACCATCGTAGTGTGTATGGATTGGAAGAAGAGAGCAAGATCGGTAATGTTGAATTTCTGGCGGCTATTTTTTACAGGATTTGTGCGAAGGAAAGTGGTGCAGGCACGCAGTGGCAACCCAAAACACGGTTCAACCCTAATGGAGGAGATGGGTAGACAATTAGATCTCAGGAAGTTGTTAACGGTAGATTAGGTCAATATCCTAATGGAAATCATGCAGGTTATATTTAAATAAATCAAAGAGCTTTGGACTCAAAGGGGTGGTGACTAAATAAAAAAAAACTAGTCCTGCACTCAGGAATGGTTTAGCCTAAGGCATGGGATTTGGCGAAATACGGCTTGGAATGTTACAGGGATTTCAATGCATTCCTGATATACAGAGTGCTGTACCATATTTAAGTCATACGTCGGGATTGCTAAATGGCTAATAAAAAGTCACATGCCGATGGAGTTGGTTGACACTGTATCAGAACTCGGAAATATAGTCAAGGGGTAGAAAATTTATGTTGAAGGACTAAGATGGAATAATTATTAATGTTTTATTAGACGCTAAAACTTGCATTTGCACAACAGCGATTCTTTTTTGATGGCCAGGTTTCAGTAAAATTGGTATAGATAATAAAAAAAAAGAAAAAAAAAAGTCTGAATATACCCCACTAGTCTCATAGCTAGCGATAAACTTCTACATGGTTCAAATGCGGTACATTCACGTCTCTGGTGTACTACGAATATTGAACTATTTAAAATTGCAGTTGACTTGGGAATCGACATACCTATAACAGGTACGTAATACGACATAAATTATCTTCTTTCAGTACGTAATTATCACTTGAATTTATGTTTCACTTAGATCTATGTTTCACTGGGTACATACGATAACAGGAAACACTAGTTTTGTAGAATACAAGTCTTGAAAAAATCTCCGCTAGACTTATGTGTTAACGAAAACCACGCTCGTGGCCCAAACCCTTCTGCACGCTAGTTCCCCAACTCCGCGCATTCCGTAAGGAACTCTTCTGCGGACACCACTGCAGTGCTCCCGTACACTACATGCTTGGTGCCGTGGGTCTGACCGTGCTTCCCAGCGGTCCACTCCTTCAAATTCTGGTACTCCAAGTAGTTACCACCGCCCACCACAAACACAATCCCGTCGGCATAGCTTATCTTGACCGGCTGACGCGTTGCGCCGCCGCGTGCCATTTTCGGGTCAAAGTACAAGTAACCGTCGGTCGCGGCGCTCGGCTTAGAGCTCGGCTCCATGATGGACTCCACAATATCCGTGATCGGCATGTTTGAGTTTTCAGGCAATAACCGCTTCAACCCCGTGAGCAAACTTCCTACCCCCTCAGTGAGAAGCCCGCCGTCGGTCAAACCCATGAGGCGTGATGAAAGACCACTCAACGCACCAGCCGGCGCAGGCGCGACGTCGCGTGCGGCAAATGTGCGGCTCATCTTTGTAAGCTCCTTCGCACGGCGTACGTGACGCAATGCAGCCAAATCCGCACCTTGTGCCTCAAGTGCGGCCTCGCACTTCGTGACATATTCCGCGGGAAGGTCCGTCCCCAATGTCAACACCATGAACGTGCGCAACTTATCACTGACGGGCGCGGCGGTGTCTTGCACAAGCTCCCAGAACTGCGCCTGAGTTTTGGGCCCGGTGCCCTGCTCGATCTCAAAGAACCGATCGAGCTTGCGCGTCTCCAACTCCGCGAGCAACGCCGCGAGCACATTCATGTGCATGTCAATGATGTTCTTACGCGCAGCGAGTTCGGGCAACACCAGGATTGCGTGCTGGATACGGGCGGTATCGCGCGCACCGTCGAGATCGTGCACGTCCGTGTCGGCTGCGGTGACGGCCTGTGCGCGCGCCTTGTACGCGGCCAACTCGCGCTCCACGTTCTCAACCGCGTCCGGGAATGGCAAAGCGGCGTTTGCGGCCCAGAAAAAGTCGCCCGGATCCACGTCATACTTGCGCACCGTACGTGCACCATCCTTCGTCTCCGTGAGTGTGATGGTATTGCGTGCGAGTGCAAAAACGTCACTGATCATGCACTGGTAAATCCACGAGTGCGCGAGCATCGCACGCAAGTCGAAGCTGCGATCAAGCAAAATGAGCACGGGGCGGTGTGGCTGCGCACCCTTGGTATTTGCGACGTGATCGCGCAAGCGCGCGTCGAGCTTGGTCGCGACAAACTCCGCGGGGCCTCCCGAGGGGCAGCGGATCACGGGCATGCTGCCAAGTGTGCTGAGCACATCGAACAAACCAGCAGCGATCTGTGATGTCAACGTGTCAATCTGGGCTTCCGTAGTGACGGCAGAGGTGAATTGGCGATACACGCCCGGGAGTTCAAGCGCAAAGAGGTCCGGCTCGGTCACCACAAAGTCCGCGCACTGGTCGTACACCTGTGCAACACGTGCGGCCTTGCCCGCGACCGCAACCTTTTTCGCAAACTCCTCTAAGAGCGCGCGCGGCAATGCAGACGTGAAATTAACGTACACCGCTGCGTAGGTGTCGCGTTCTATGTCCGCAACAATATGGCGAATGTTATCCACCGTGGGCTCCACAAAGTACACCGCGGGAACATCTGGGAGTGCCGCACGCGGCGCGTTGATAAGGCTGTGTACAGTGATTCCGCAGCGCAACAAGTCGTTCACGCGCATCGTAGAAGACACAATGGCCTGTGAGCGTGTGTCGAGCACTAACGCCTTCCACACCGGCGTGTCCGCAGGGGTGTCGGCGTTCAAGTTGAGCATGCGCTCCAAGCATTCGCGCTGGCGGTCGCGCAACGTCGAAGGCTCTTTAAGGGACATGGTACGAATGTGAATGGGATTAGAGATGAGGTTGGGAGAAGGGCGGGAACATAAAGAGAGGGCTCTGTTTTAACAGGTGTTCGATGTCGCGCGAACGGCGTGCGCACGACTTTTTGAAATGCTGGCTTGCTTTGGCTTTTGCGCACAAGCCCTGGGGCATGTTGCGATTATGCCTGTAAGTAAATTGGGCGGTAGTATCCACTGGATCCTACTGGTATAACAAAGAAATATAATTATTATGCAGTCTAGAATCTCTATTTGTTTGTGACTTTTTTTTTTTATTCTTTCAAGCCTAGACCATAAGCTACTTTCGGGCATTTTTTTGCTATGAAGCGAAAACTATAGAAATGGAATGCACCAACCTTGTAAACATGACTGCACCTCAGGTTGGATTTCACCCAATATACTAAACTTCTGACTGAATCTCCCTTAGCGTACAAACCCCAAACTGTAGCTACACTCAATAAGTTAGAACAAAAGATGACTCTACACCAACCTTTATCAAGAGGCAACGCTATGGCTGTTTATGTGCGTCTAGACATCTAACTTTGGCTACGCTAAGTGCTTCGGGAAATTTTCCAGTCTTAATTAGATCTAGTTCTTGAATTCTATGGCTCGAGGTTGCTCAACAACAATTATGCTCTCCAGTACTGCGCCAAACTGTGCAATCGGTCAATCACTACCGGCAAAAACGCATTCACACTCTCATTGATCAAGTTTTGGAAATGGAGAATCGCCTCCTCTTCCGTCAACTCGAGCGCAAACTTCTC
Source organism: Babjeviella inositovora NRRL Y-12698 (assembly GCF_001661335.1). NCBI lineage: Eukaryota > Fungi > Ascomycota > Pichiomycetes > Serinales > Babjeviella > Babjeviella inositovora. The sequence goes on from NW_017566842.1 coordinate 198,200, forward strand.
TTTCACCTTCAACACTGCACGTTCCGGTTCAACCTGAATATCAGGAATGTTTGCCCCCTTCATCAACTGGAACAAGTTAAGGATCAAGTTCAGGTTCTTGCGCAACGTCGTGTACGTCGTGAAACAATAATTCTTAAAGATCTTGTAATTCTCAGAGTTGGTTCCTCCCATGCCGTCGACAATCTGGATCGGAAGTTTCATCAACGGCGGAAACGGTTTCGGGTCTGACCCCAAAATGTAGCCGAAATCCGCATGGAAAAAGTGGCCCGTTGGGCAGATGAGTAAGTTGTCCAAGTGGCGGTCACCGACCCCGAGAATGTACGTAATCACACAGTAGCCCGCGCAGGACTTCACATAGTTATCCATCGCCGCCCGTCGCACCCCCAACGGTTCCTCAGGGTCGGGGTTGTGATATTGCAAATAGCCCAAGATTCCGTTGTTATATTGCTTCAATACCGAATCCAAGGTTGTATTCGCCACAAACTGGATTGCCCCCTCTGTGGGACCGGTTGCGAGAATTTTGTAGGGCGTCAACTTCAAGTCGAGGTTTTCGTTTTGGAGCAAGTTATCCATTAGTGTGATGATCTGGACCACCAATTGATCCTGTCGCAAGTCATCACCCACCTTGAACATAAGCGGATACGTCTTGCCGTCCGTCGTGAGAAATGACACCTTCACCGGTGACAAACTGCTCTTGAACACACTACAATCCGGCGGGTAGCACCCGCAGATCTCCACTGTGGGGTCTAGTGGAAGTGGAATGGGCGCAAACGATATCATCTTGTTCTTTGGGTCGGCCAACCAGTCCTGGAGAAACTCCTTCTTCCGCTGGGTGGTGTCTCTGGACCGCTTGACTTCCACGCACAATGCCGTAAGCTTGCGGAAGAGCTCGATCTGGAGCTGGAGCGTCTTGAGATTCAGCTTTCCGTCCTTTTGTGCCTTCATATCCTCCAAGAACCGCTCGAGCGTGAGGGAGTAGATGGAGTCCCTCTGGTCCTCAGCCTCAACCTTCACATACCAGTAGAAAAAGTTGGCGAGCGTAGGGTTCTTGATAGCCCGGGAGATCAAAAACTCCGCGAGCGGAGACAAGCTCGCGGGCTCGACGGGGAGCTCACCGTCCTGGTCGTTCACATCGATGAACGTAAATGCACTCTGGCCTTGAACCGAATCATTAAGCGTGAGACTGTCGTTCTGGGCTGTTTCCGCATAGTTCAACGCCTGTACCAACTGCAACAAGTACAACAAAAGTTCGTGGTCGCTGGCCCTTCCGAGCCGCGTCACCGCGTAGCGCTCCACGCTGTGGTTGTTGAAGTTCGAGGATAAGAGCTCAAGGGCGTCGTCTATCTCGATGTCGCACCAGCTGCTAAGCAAGCCCACCGCCTGATTGACTTCCGCTTGATCCTTCCAGTTGATCGACTTCAAAAACTTGGTCAACCCACGCTTATCACGTGTGAGGTAGTAGCGGAACTTCCAGAGCAAGTTCTTTTCTGAGGTTTTAAGCGCCTGGAGCGGAGAGTAGCTCAAGATTGTGTTGAGTTCATCACGTATGCGCGGCGTCGGCTTCAACTCGCGGTTTAGCGGCCCGTCCTTGTGACTTCTCTCGAGCTTACGGAATTTCATTTCGATAGGATCCTCACGGTACTGGTCCGGGTCAAACACCTTGGGCCGTGCACTCTCGTACGCAAGAAAGCTGGCAGTATGGGGTGCCGCGATCGCGACACTGCGGGGCAACGCGGGGGTCACGTACTTGATGTCAGTAAAAACGATGGGCAAGTCGAAGAGCGCCATGTCTAAAAAGACATAGTAGTCGTTCTCGGGCTTTACAAACGTATCGCTCTTTTTGGCCATGGTTTCAAGCTTCTTGAACACCAAATTATCGAGCCATTCTACCGGGGGAATGTCTCCGTTTTCGTATTCGCGAATTTTCGCCTCCATACGTTCCAACTCGTTTGGGGCACTCGTAGGTTCTGCGGGCAGGCATGCGTTTTCGCGAAATACGCGCACCTTCTGCTTGCCCCTTTTGAGCGTGCAATCGTCGTCGTTGAAGAGCCGGAGCACACACGCGCCAAAGAGGCTCTTTTGGTTAGCCGCAAACTCGTAGAACCGAATGCTCAACTCCGCATCAAAGGGGAGCTGGCTATAGTTGATCGGAAAGCTGAGCGTCTGGTCCCATGTCCGCAGCTGTTTGAAGGATGTGTATGGCGTGGTGACCGGAATTGTGAGCGGCTTGCTGCTGCTGAAGATCTGGGCAGTTGCAAACAAATCGCTTTTATTCGAAACTTCAGATAAAGTCTGGTACTTCTGGGGGTCCAAAGCGCGGCTGGAGGCGGAACAAAGCCGGCTGCTGCCCTGCAAGTGGCGGAGCTTGATCAGCACCGGGATGTTTAGGTCCTTGGATAAGCAGAAGGTGACAGATTTCAGGTCCATCAAAAGTGGGAGCGCGAATGGTTTGAAACAAGGGAGGTTACGGAAGGATTGAGTGAGGTTGGTGGAGGTTTTGATAACAGCCGGTGGAAATCACGTGGAAAAGGTACAATCTGACTTGGTCACGTGATATAAGCACGCGGAACGGGGGTTGGAGGAAAAGATTCTCGGATTGGTTGTGTTTTAATTTCGGAGTTCTCAAAGCATTATCTGAGACTGAGGGGTTTAATGATAAATTTTAAATACATGATTTAATTTATTTTCTAATTTATTCTGTGTATATCCATGAAATGTCTACATGTTATAAACAGCGTCACTTGGTTTACAGTGGCTAAAAATCGTGTACAATGACTGATACGTACAGTGGACTATTTCTCTCGCGCTTCTGGAACTCCCCTTATCAAATAAACAATATATTCATCCGAATAAATTCTTAATTTCTGGTATATAAACATTTTTCTTCTCATACCTTTTATATCAATTCACATCCTCCTTCGGAACAACCTAGCCTCTTACAAAGCAAGTGCGATACCATTTCCTATCAGGCTAAAGAGTCACTGAGCTCCTCTAAATCTCTTTTACACTACCTTGGTCTACCATCGTAAACACTGCTTTGACAGAAAATTATTGAATTTAGACACCTGGAATGTCACTTCTGCCGAAAAGAAAAAAAAAGTTTAGAACCCAAATCTCCTGCAGAACCACTAGAAGCAAAAGATCTTGGTAATCTCGGAGTCCTTACGGATATACTCATGCTGGGCTTCAGTAGGCGTGGTAATGTTGTAATCAGTTTCTCGTACCAGCTGCACACGTCTGATATTGGCAATCTGTTCGGGGCTGTCGATTTCCTGCAACCCACCTCTCTTTGGCGGAATGTGCTTCGCCAAAGTGGCGTCTATCTCGATCTGTACCGGGGTTATCCACGCCTTGTAAGCCTCTTCTGTTTCGTCTTCGTCGTGGTCAGTCTCACTCAGCTGTAAGGCATCGCCCTCCTTTCCCGGAAGAACGGAAGGCTCAAAATCAGAATCGGCTTCCAATTCTTCATCGCCGAAAACTCGCACCTGGGTGAGCTCCTCGCCCATACACCAATTCACACGCTTAGCCTTGGATCTCTTCTTCCGCATGTCAGCTTCGCTGGTTCTCCGTCTCAAGACACTGGCCTTGCCGTAGGATGTCACCTCTGCCGGGTGGTCGCCTTCCTCCATTTCCACCTCTGGGGCTTCCTTTGCCGCAGCGGCGTTGGCCTTGTTCTTGTTTAAGTAATCGAAAATGGAGAATTTCTTGGTTGGAGCTGGCTTCTCGACGAGCGTAGCAGTAACGGGCTTCGGACTAACACTTGGTTGGGACTCTGTTTGCGGCTTAGCAGTGGCAATGTGGATGGCGGGCTTCGTGACAGAAACACTGACAGGCTTGGAAGCAGCAGGCCTCTTCATCTCAAAGATACTCGACGGTCTCTGGACCGCAGGGTTGAGAGTCTCGGCGTCCTCCTTAGCCTTCAGTGTGATATTATCCTGTACAGTTTTGGCCAAGGCAGCCACCTCAGGGTCCTCGTGCTTGACCAAACGCTTGAACAACTTCTCCATTCCCGCCGCGGCGAGTGCGCGGTAAATTTTTTTGTCTTTAAAGTACGTCAAGCAGATCTTCAAGCCCTTGGTGTACTTCATCTTGAAATCGGTTGTCAACCAGCTCTTTAGCTTAAAGAGGATCGACCGGATAAAGTGCGCCTGGAAGTCAAGGTCGTCGATGATCTGGTTGATTTGTTGGAACGCGAGGTAGCGGTAGTCCTTTGCGGTGCCAAAGTCTTCTTTGTTGGAGAACTGAGACAAAAGCTCGATCATCCGGTCCGACAACTTCTTCGGATCTTCCTTCACGAAGTAGTCGCGCTGCTGGACGATCAATCTCCCAAGGATGTCTGATGGAGACAACGTGCTACCAAGCTTGGTCACCAAATTCTTGAGTGTGCTGTCGTAGCTCTCGTTGGTCTTGGTTTCCGCCTCGCGCGGTAACACCATAGAAGCAATCGGAGCAGCGGCCTTGGACGCCTTAGTGGCAGCCGTCTTGGAGGTCTTTGTGGTAGTATCCTTTGTATCCAAAGTTTCGGCAGCAATCTGAAAAGCTGGCCCAGGCGCAACATTCTGTTGTGGCGGAGAAGAGGAGGGAAGCAGATGGTACTGCTGGAGCAACTCCTGGAACTGGAGGTTGCGCTGAACTTGGATCCGAAGCTGGAGCTCCTGAATCTGTGCCGGGGTTAGCTGTGGCTGCATCTGCTGGGGAGTCTGTTTGTATAAAGTAGGCTGATGGCCCGGAGGGTTGTTTTGGATCGCTATAAGCAGGGATTGAGCTTCTTGGCCATTGTTCATTGGCACACTCAAGTCCATTGGTACCTTGCCTTGGTTCGGTATGACCTGGTGCCGCGTGTGTGGATTTCCCTGTTGGTAGACCACCTTCGAAGGGCCAGGGCTGGAAGACTGCCCACTGTGGGGAAGAATTTCCTCGTCTCCGGCCACCACATAGATCATTTCCTCATGGTACTTGGTATCCGCCTTTTGCAAGGACGATTTGTGCTTCTTACTGTCTTCCGGGTCGTTGCTCCCCTTACGTTTCCTCGTCGACGCCAATTTTACGGCGTTCATAGCGTAAATCTGGCCGGCTGGGGTGTCCTGAGGACTCTGAAGGGTATTCATTGGCGGAAGCACACCGCCAAGCATGTCCCATTGGTTGGACTGGAACTGCTGTTGCTTTTGAAAGGCGAGATAGTTAGGTGCAAAGACATTGTCTTGTGGCGAGAAAACCTGCGGCATCATCTGAGGCATCATTTGAGGCATCATCTGGGGTGCCATCTGGGGCATCTGGGACATCTGGGGGGCGTTTGGCTGGTAGTTCATTGGGCCATTTTGCTGGTAGTTCATTGGGGGGTTGAAGTAGGTAGAATCCGTGGTTGTGAAAAACGTTTGTTGAGGGGTATAGAAGCTTTGCGGAGCCCCTTCCAGATCTGGTCCGTTTGCCATGTTTCTTATATAAGGTCTAAGTATTTAGATTTCAAGCCTTTTGGTTTACAGTCTTTCGTGCGGAAAGAAAAAGGACAAAAGAAAACAAAAAAGCGCTATACAAGTCTAGTCAAAAGACTGGGATATTAAATTTAAAACCAGATGGGATGGAAACGGCGTGGTTTCGTGTCGATGGCTTTAAGCGGTGTGTGCTGAAGAAGAGGCGTTTTGAAGTAAACGGTCAGCGGGTAAAAAAAAACGCATTCCCCATTCCAGGGACCCAAACAAAAAAAGGAAGTTAGAGGCCGGGTAACCATAACTATGTGCACGTGATTGGACTCACACGATCATACTGCACTGTTATCAGCTGGCAACGGATTTGACAGGACCCAGAAGCATCAAAATCATGTGATACTGTTTGAATAGAATATCTAATTTACGCCACACTTAGATATATCCATTAATCTGGATCCAGGGCAAATCAAAGCTACGTATCTAACCTACACTTCGCATCTGTACACCTAGTTCCACCGATACTAGTAGTTTCCGCCCCACGCCATTGGCTCTCCTATCTACGCGCTTCGCTCCTATCTGCCTACCTCACTCCTACCTACCCACCAGTAGCTCCATTTACTCATCTGGCCTTACACAGCTTTTAATCACCATACGGGTCTTTCAATAGACCTTACTTCACCTCTCTGCACTAATTTCCGGCCATATTACTTATCTCCGAGCCGTCAAGAATGACATTGTTTTCGGTCAACGCCTCGCACCCCGATCTCACAAAGCCAACGGCGCAGGTAGTAAGTGTGCAGCTTGTGATTGCCACAACTCTTGGGCTCTCAGCGGTGCTCGCATTCTCGGTGCTCCGACGCAAATGGAGCAAACTCTACGCCGCACGACTCACACGACGTAAGGGTTTGCCTGCGATCCCCGCCTCGCTCTTTGGCTGGCTTCCGATGATCTTCCGCATCAGTGAAGAAGATGTGTTGGAGCATGCAGGGCTTGACGTATTCGTGTTCCTTGGATTCTTTAAGATGGCGATCAAAACCCTTCTCGTCTGCTGCTTCTTTGCCTTCACCATAATCTCACCCGTGCGATATCACTTTACGGGGAACATCGACCAGGGCAGGGACGAAGAGGGTTTGAAGAAGAAGGAAGATCCTGTGAGCTATCAGCCCTACTTGTGGATGTACGTCATTTTCACTTACGTATTCACGTTTCTGACCATGTTCTTCTTAATGCGCCAGACGAAGCACGTAGTGCGCGTGCGCCAGGCGTATCTCGGGCAGCAGAACTCCATCACCGACCGCACGATCCGGATCTCGGGCATTCCCCCGGAGTTGCGTGACGAAGAGAGTCTCCTGCGCCACATCGAGTCCTTGCACATTGGGAAAGTCCAGAGCGTCACCATCTGCCGCGAATGGGGGCCCCTTAACCGTTTGATCAAGCAGCGAAACCAGATTATCCGGATACTCGAGGCATACTGGGCAGAGTATTTGGGGTCGACTCCCAAAAGCCTTTCTCTGCCGTATACCGATTCGTTGTGGCTATCGAACACAGAGACAGACCCGGCAGGAGATTTTAACCCTAGATTCTTTGACGACGCCTCTGACACCGGGTCTGGCCCTGCCAGGGTTTTAGACCCTGCTAACATACCCGACAACCGGGGCACTTCCGTCCCCGACTTTGACACCGACAGCGAAGACGATAGCGACGACGCCTCGCCCCTTGAGGCTTCCACCGATTTGATCTCAAGCCGGGGCTCAAACACCTCCCGCCCTCGGCTCCGCCGGGGTTGGTTCGGCCCCACTGTTGACGCGATCAACCACTACACCAACCAGCTAGCCGTCTTGGACGCAGAAATCCGCCGCGCGCGCGAACGGCACTACCCCGCGACTCCCACCGCGTTTGCGACCATGGACTCGGTCGCGACGGCGCAGATGATGGCCCAGGCAGTGCTAGACCCGAATCTGCACCGCTTGATCACGCGCTTGGCTCCGGCTCCCCACGATATAATCTGGGACAGTGTCTGTCTCTCCCGCAGGGAGCGGCTCTGGAAGCTTTACTACATCACGTTGATGATCGGGATCTTGAGTCTCGCGTTATTGTTCCCAGTATCGTCGCTCGCGACATTGCTCAACGTCAAAACCATCTCGAAGTTCTGGCCGGGCTTGGGCGCCTGGCTCCAGCGCCACAAGTGGGCGGAGGACTTTGTCACCGGGTTGTTGCCCACGTACATCTTTGCCTTTTTGAACTTTGCCATTCCATTCTTGTACGTGTTTCTCTCCTCCAAGCAGGGTTACGTTTCTCACGGGGAAGAAGAGTTGTCTGCCGTCAGCAAGAACTTCTTCTACATCTTTGTGAATTTGTTCTTGGTGTTCACCATCTCCGGAACCGCCTCCAACTACTGGGGGTTCATCAGCGACACATCAAAGCTTGCTTACCAGCTAGCTGAGTCCCTACAAGGCTTGTCGTTGTTCTACGTCGATCTAATCATCCTCCAGGGCGTCGGGATGTTTCCTTTCAAGCTCCTTCTTCTCGGCTCGGTTATCCAGCTTCCCTTCTTCAAAGCCCGCTCTAAGACCCCACGTGACTACCGCAAGCTCTACAGGCCACCGGTTTTCAACTTCGGACTCCACTTACCCCAGCCAATGCTCATCTTCGTTATCACCACCATTTACAGCGTCATGTCGACCAAGATCTTGGCCTGTGGATTGGTCTACTTTGTCATCGGCTACTACGTCTACAAATACCAGTTGCTCTACGCGTGTGTGCACCGTCCACACTCCACGGGGAAGGTGTGGCCGATCGTGTTTCGCCGGGTCGTCACAGGTTTGTTGATTTTCCAATTAACCATGGTGGGGACACTTGCCCTCAGCCGCGGCTATATCCTCGCGTCATGCTTAGCCCCCTTACCGTTGATTACAATGTCTTTTATGTGGGGCTTCCAGAAGAACTACTTGCCATTAAGCATCTTCATTGCGTTGCGTGCAATTGCGAACCCAAATGAGGGCTTCCAGGATGTAGAGGGGGCGCCAGGCGTGGCGCCGAAGTCAGCGCAGACATTAGACGAACGCAGGGAGGTCAACCAAAACTATGACTATCCATTCTTGGTGTCGCCGCTTGATGGGCCCTGGATCGCCATCGAAAACGAAAACGTTGTAGTGATGGTGAACGGTGACGATATCGTGCGCAAGCCCGTGAAGTTTTACGAGTGGGAGTAGCCGCAATGGAGATATCCGGATACTTTGGCGTTTTAACTAATCGAAACAGTGGTATACGTTTGTATTAACTGTGATGTGGGCTTGTTGTGGATACTGTCTGCATATTGTAAACGGACATTCACGTAGAATATTTTCGTAAACGGATTATTCGGGTGTATAGTGCAATATTGAACTAGGATCATGCCTAGCCATCGCTGAGACCCTATGGCTTCATGAGGAGTGGCCACAGACCTAACGTATACGTGATTGGCAATACTAGGAAACTCTCTCAGTATTATTGAATCTATTTTTTATTAAGCTAATACGCTTTGTACCTTGGAGTGCCAACATACACCACTTGCGATGTTTTCGTCGTTACAGCACTGCCTATATCAACCCGGATAACTCCTTGCGCCTATGATTATCCCCACCGATGAAAAATACACGCAACTTAGGTAAGGCGAAATAATTTGGCTTGCCATAATCAATGGCAATTATAACTTATATATCGCCGATTCGCAGACTTGCACCACCTCCCCCAAACCTCCGTGTCTTCTCCCCCATTCTAGATTTCCCAACCTCCTATCTCTACAGTACAGGTCAACGACCCTCAATTTTTCTGCGGTTTTTTCGGCGGAATAATTTTTCACCGCATCTCTTCCTTACGCTCCCTGGACTGTTGGTACACCCAGGTTATTTGCTACTACCGATGAATATTTCCCCCAAACGCTTTAATACTCCACATCCAGGTTAATCTTCCTCGCCACTTTACAAATTAGCCATTCATCACCCTCCCCCAGCCCTTTACAATGAACGAATCCCCGCTATCGCACGAGACGGTGCTCCCGTTCATGGCAGCGCACAAGGCCGAGCTTGAACAGTGTCTTCAGACCCACGACCAATCGACGATTCTCGGCTTGGTCAACTTTGTGCAGTCCAAGGCGTTACAGGTGTTCCGTGACAGCGTTGCGGCGCCGCGCGCGGCGAACTTGACGGTTATGGTGCAAGTCGTGGACACGATCTGGGCCGAGTTCCACTATCCCGCGATTAAAAACTACCAGCAGCAGCACGGACACCTCGCGGCACTCTGCCGTGACGAGAGCAAAGACCGCCGCCGCCGCACAAAAAATGGCAAGGCCGGCGGCGACTTGCGCAAACTCAATGAGCAGTACACACGCTTCTCCACCGCGGTCTACCGCTTCTACCACCAGGTGTTTGCCGCCATCGAGGAAAGGAATGGACAAAAGACCGATACGTTGCAAGACAAGCTGAATCACCTCTTTCAAAGCACTCTGTTCTCGAGTGACCGTTTTAAGGACAACGAGGTAAGTGGTCAAACTAGCGTAGAGCGAAATGGCAAAGGCCTCTATGAGTTTAACAAGGATCTTTTTGAGCTGAGCGGCAATAAAGCCCGCAATGGCAACCTTAAACCAAGTTCGTTGGATATATCCCAGCTTTTGTGTTACGTCAGCTATCGCTGTCTCCTCTCGATGGGCGACGTTGCGCGCTACAGCACCACCACACAGATCAATTACCTCGGACGAGCCGAAGCCCGAGACCCGAACGTTTCCTATGAGCGTGCGTCCGCAAACTACATCAAGGCGATGCTCTTGGTTCCGGAACAGGGCGACGCGTACAACTACCAGGGCATGGTCAACAACCTCCTTCTGCGCGATCTCGACGCGCTCTTCTGGTTTGCGCGCGCGGGCAGCGTACGTGTCGTGTCATCCTTGGGCTGGCACAACTTTACCAACTTGCTCGCGAAGCTCCAGCCGGACGTGTTGGGCGCGCTCCTCCACTCGCGTATCCGCCGCGCGCGCTCACCCGGCTTCCGTGCGGATATGGCGTACTTGTGCGTCGTGGGATACTATGCGTCACCGTTGCTCGCGGCGCAGGGCAAAGACGTGTGGCACCAGAACGATGCCAGCCGTTTGGTCAACGGCACACGCGTCGCGGACATCGAACAGGCAGTGTGTCTGGGGGTCTCCAACGTCGAGGACGTGACGGTAGTGAAAGAGATCCTTCTTCTCATCATGGTCCATGCGCGCTTGGATGTCGACGCGCGTGACGCTTTGTTCGCGTTTGTTGCACGCTACGTCTGCAATATTTTGGACATTTTGCTAGCGGCCAAGACCGAAGATGAGCCTGTCACTCTCTGCGCCACCAACTTACTTGCCGTCATTGTCTTCCTCCTGTGGGTCTGTCACCCAGGAAGCGCGCTCTTGGGCGGTGTTAAGAGTGATAGCCAGGTCTGTGTGCGCCTAGCGGAATTCTTGAACTTGATTGATGAGGAAGATGAGGAGCCAGAGGCGACATTGCTTGATGGAGGCACCGAAAAGGTTCTCTATGCGGGTCTACCGTTCTCCACGGAGGCACAAATTGACATTCATGGGAATATTGTGGCGCTGTTCAGGACGTTTGCGGGGCAGGTTTTAACGGGGAACAGCGCGGGAATCCGGTACAACGCCGCTTTGGGTATGTATGTGTTTGAAGCAAAACAAGTGGCTCCGAAGGTTGTGAAGGCTGGCGGGAGTGAGAAGGCTGAGGCTGTGAATGAAAATACCATGGATGGTCCAAAGTCTTTCAAGGCTGACATGAATGGGTCTGACAGCTCCGCTAACATAACCTCTTCGATGAAAAAGCTCGCGATAGGTACTTGGAAGAACGCTGGGGGTGACTCCCAGCTGAGACCCGCTTCCAGGGCCGACCAGAAGGTGTTTACGTTGGAGGCCTTGGAGGCGGGTATCAGCCGGGAGTCGTCTGGTGAAGGGTTAAATCACATTGTGGCGTCCTTACTCAAGGGAGGGTCGGTTTCACCTCCCGTTCAAGCGTCGAGAAGCATCTGGGAGCACCAGCCTAAGGCTTCTTCATCCTATAGGGGACAAAGCCAGTTCTACTCCCAGGGATGTCTGACAGGACAGAACCAGCCAATGGCCCAATCCGTGGGGCAGAATTCGGGACATTCGTCTATGGGTCAGCCAATGGCCCAATCCCACCAGATGCCCCAGCCATTGACCCAACCTTCCATTCTTCCCCAACCTCATCACCTGGCTCCTCAGATGCCCCAAGCCCCATTGGGCACACAGCCCCAGTCAATATACCCGGGAATGTCCCAACCCTTCCCATACTCCCCGTATGCAACGCCCCAGCAGCTTCCACAGGGGTATGGCTACGGGATGCCGTTGCCACAGCAGAACTTCCAGCAATTTTCCCCGTTTGGTAATCAGTATCAACCGCTGTATTCGGCTTTCCCTCAGACGAATGCATACCTGCAACCCAACGCGAATTACAGCATGCCTTCAAATGGCCAGCCCTTGGCCCGTGAGAAGCTGCAGCCGTGGAACCCGGCGCCGTACCAGAGTCATCAGTGGTAGGCTTAAACACTGTAGTATGATGCATAATGTCTCGGCCGTTACACGTGAGCCTGTTCTGGCTATTGTATACAATGTCACAATAGATCGCATGAGGCCTCGTCCGTGCGTAATTTCATCTTTTACCATAGAGCTAACTCCGCGAGGGGAAGGGTTATTTTTGTCTCTCATCCATGGAACTTAACGAGCCCTGTTGTATGGTTCGGGTGACAATACGAGTTGCTATATTCTACAGTGGGTTCTAGCAAGTTCAACACCAAAAATTTTGATTGTTCAGAAATATTTGACATTTGTTAGAGTACTAACTTCTTCTTCGGAGGAGATAACTTGCGAGGTTATAATTATAATACACTAAACGTACCAGTGCCAGTATTAGCACGAGGTTAATGCTGATATCAAATGCGCCCACCATATTCCTGTGCAAGTAAAACAGTTTACTCGGTAAATTTAATTACTAAAGATGGAGGGTTCTTTCGGTATCAGCAGAATGTAGTAATTATAATATTAAGAACCTAGGAGAGTATATATTCGCTAGCATTCTAATGGCTACGGCGTTAACCCTGGTCGGCCCATAAGCTGCCTACATATTGCAAACTAAAATTGATGCCAACTAGGGGTTAGCATCCTAAACAGAGTTACCCGCAAGATTTCTCGGAGAAGAATAACTTTCTCCAAAGATTTCATAAATAATACCCTTCCTTCTAGTCCTTGTATTAACCAAGCAGAACCTTGTAAACCCACACGTTTGGTAGAGATCTAGACTGGGCCCGGTAACGCGCCTCCCTCTTGGTCCCCCCAAAGGCCGGAAGAATGGCCGAAACATGGACATGGCTATTATTTTAATAAATATTGAAATTAATCCCAAGTCATCGTCATGCTATCAATTTGAACTCCAATTATGGCACAAATATAATGAGTTTTTTTGCCTTTTCCCTTGAATCTTAGTATATCCCGCTTTGGGCAAAAGTTCGCGCGCGAAATCGACACGCGATATCAAAAAGGCCGCAAGACTAGCCGCCTATCACATTCATTCCCAGTTTGGTCCCTACATCAGATCATCGCTCCAGGTAGTTGTCCCCTCCAGAGCATTACTGGCCCTATTTGATTTAATCCTAATCTATCCGATGGTGGCCCTGCACACAAACGTGTATATCCTCACACTCACGTCGCTCAACGACACGTTTCTCGAGAAGAACCTCGCGATCCCGTTTGCTCCCGACTCGCTCAAGCTCGGTAGACCCGCAGGATCTAAGGTGCTTCCGAAAAAGGACAATGGGTTCTTTGATTCACGGGTTTTGTCGAGAAACCACGCCTCCTTCCAAGTAGACCCCGCCAGCGGCAAGATCTGCATCACAGACTTGGGTTCTTCCAATGGTACGTTCATCAACGGCGATAAGATTGTCGAGCCACATGAGGTCAAGATCGGCGATCAGATCGACTTAGGGTTTGACATCGAAATGACCCAGAACCACAAAAAGATTAGCGCTGTCGTGGAGAACATCCAGTTGCGGCCCTTGACCTCTCAACGCGAACTTATTTTCACCTCCCACCCCAGCCGTGGTGTAAACGGCGCCCAGATGGATGAGCTAGCATTTGACAACGCCTTGTTTGGGGACGTGAGCCAAAACTTGCTCAGCTTTAACACCGGGGGAGCACCCGACCAGCAGAGCTCAGGGCTTTTTCCGAATTCTAAGATCAAGAACAGCACGGATTTAATGCTTACTATCAACTATTTGCAAACGCTTCTCAGCTTGACAAGCAAAGATGTGGAGAAGCTCGCGCTCGCGGAGCTGTCGCTACGTCTGTGCACGCAGCGCCAAGCGGAGCGCGCAGGGCGAATTCAGAGCGTTGTTAAAGAGATGGAGGTTTTGCAGGCTGATAAAGAGGCATTGAGGGGCGAAAACGAGGCGTTGAAGGCGCAATTAGAGCAGGTGAGGCAAAATGCGAAAGAGCTAGAGCCAACAGCAGATCCAGTTGTAAAGCCAACGGTGAAACGAACGGTTGCGGGGCTTTTTGAAGATGAGAAACCAATTCCATCCCTACTGGAAAGTGAGAAGCATACCTTGAACAGCCAGGAAGATGTGGATGTTGCCCTTCCAAACGGTACTGACGGCACCACCTCTCAAACTGCCGACGAGCTTCCCATCACGATGATTATGGAGGAAGGCGGGGGAAACCCCCCATTTGAACTTTCCCCTACCACACACTCTCCCCCTCTGGCGGCCGCTACACCCAGCAGGGGTGGCAGAGCCAGAGCCAACTCCAGATCCGTCAGTGCCATGCTATCCAAGTCCATAGCCGAACCACTAGATAAAGACGCCACGCCTACACCGGATGCATTGACCGTTCTTGCGCCTATGGGCATTGTGCCGTCTCTGCTTGTAGCTGATTTAAGGCACAAAGAGTCAGAGATTAAGCGGTTGGAGGGCATTATCACCAAAAATTCAATATTGATACAATCTCTCGAAGCGTCCAATACCACCCTTGCTGAACGGGTCGCCCAGACAGAGCGCGAGTACGAATCCAAAACCGAAAGCTATGAAGAACTGGTGTGTTTATTGGAGCAGAAGCGTGTCTTCACGCTAAACGAATACGCTGCCAAGGTAGACAGTCTACAGGCGGCTCTAGCTAAGCAGACTCTGGGCTTAGCTGCTTTGCGAGAACAGTTGAGACTCAGGGAGGAGGAATTAGCTAAGATTGAGAAATCGAAAGCTCTTTCCCGGCTACCGAATAAAGACCTCAATGAGAAAAAAACCAAGGGTGAGGAGTCCCAAGAGCCTAAGCGGAGTAAGGTTGAGGAGTCCACTATGGCTGTAAAAGCTGAGGACCCCGGGCTCGGTCAGTTGAAGCCAGCAATAGCACGGTGTGTGTCGTGTACTAGTCATCAATCCAACAAGACGAGTATTACGTTGATAACCACGGCCACGGTTGTTTTGCTTGGAGCGTTCGTGGGAATGGCCCGAAAATAGACACCTTGCGAGAAGACATTATCTACTGGAAAGTCAGAAGGTTTTACTTCTTTTAATATGTGATGGTCTCTCTTTGGCGCTTATACCCACTCATATTTTCCGGGGGTTGGAATCGCTGGGAATCAGAATTAGCACCCAGAGTAAGCGCTTGTATTATATCCTTCGCCTTTACCTATCTTTCTCTGCATTTGATGACTAATGTTAGCTTCATTGTACAGTACAGCTAGAGGTCCCTTCAGTATCCTGTGACGTTAACCAGACAGGTACCAATGCATCAGTACCCATCTATGTTGTAGAAGGAACAAGCTTGGTATTGGTATCATGGTGTAAGCCAATAGAGTTTATGCTTCCACGTACACAAGCTCCATTGATACCATATTCCTAGCACATCAAAGGCTAAACGGTTAGGTTATATATAAAATAGCATCCCATTGTTATAAGCTGTAGTTCATGTATGGCAATTTTCTCACTACGCTAACCCTACAATATTAATTTGAAAAATGTTATAATATGGCATTCATCCACCTCTGTACAGGGCCGATAAAATATATGAGCCTTCACTAGTCCTACGATTATTAAAAAAAAACATGGAAGAACAACACTATAGTATGCTAAGTAGAATTGGCACTTGGTTGAATAAAAATGATCCATCCCAACATTTTTGCCAATATATTGATTGAAGCCTCGGTTTATTTTTTTTTCAATCCAGCCTCTCTACCATTTTTCTCTGCAGGAAAAGTAATGACATGAAAAATTACCCACAAACCACTTCTCATACATCCCTACCCGTAAGCCCCGCACCCATTCATATCAACGCATATATAACCCATGTCCGCTCCCGTATATCACCTCGGTGCTGGGGCTATTGGCTGTTTAGTGGCGCACTCGCTCGCGTCGCTCGTGCCGAAGGCGCCGCCGGTCACGCTCCTTCTCCGCACACAAGAGCAGTTGAACAACCTCCTCTCAAACCAAAACCGCGTGATTGTCACCAAGGACTACCACCAGGCGAGGCCTACAAGTGCAGTTCAGGTACAGGGACTCGACGCGGCGCGCGGCGTGGCGCTTCGCGACATCGAGACGCTCGTGGTAACGACAAAGGTCCACCAGACGGCGGAAGCGTTGAAACCGTACCTCAAATGCTTGACACCCGCATCGGACGTGATTTTCATCCAGAATGGCATGGGACTCGCGGACGAGCTCGCAGTACTTTGGGATGCGCGCGCACGGCCGCGCCTCTACCAAGGCGTGATCTCACACGGCGCAGTGCGCTCCAGTGATTACGACTTCCATATACACCACATGGGGAACGGCTCGTTGACCATTTCAGCGATTCCCGACTCCATGGAAGGTTTCCGTTACAACCAGCACAATACGACAAGCGATAAACCGCGGCTCGTGGAGATGCTCCAGAACGGCCGCGGCTTGGAGAAGACAAACGAACTCAACGTTACATACACCACACCTTACGAATTGATGCTCCTCCAGATGGAGAAGCTCGTGGCTAATGCATGCATCAACCCTTTGACCGCACTCTACGACTGCTACAACGGCGAGTTACTTCAAGTGGCACAGGTCTCGGGCATGTTCTCGGAGATTATTCGAGAGTGCGTCCGGGTGCTCTACAAAGAATACCGCTTCTTAGAGCAGGACCCTGCCGCGAGTGTTCGGTTGGGCCACGAGCGTTTGCTCAGCTTCGTCGTCGATATCTGTCAGAAAACGGCAAAGAACTCCTCATCCATGAGGCAGGACTTGGTACATTTGCGCGAGTCGGAAATTGACTACATCAACGGTTACGTTGTACGCTTGGCCAGAAAGCACAATGTGCACGTGCCGCACAACGCTATGATGGTGCGAATGGTGCGTGGGCGGTTGAGCTTGAACCGCTACCGTGCAAACGACGCAATTAAAATGGTGTTGTAAGAGGATTGGTAGCGATAGATGCTTGTATATATGCAATGTAAGGAACAGGGTTGGTATCGTAGTTTGTGTGTGGCAAGCAGTACTCGGGTCTACGCACTTGGCCAGGGGAACCCTAAATGAGCCGATTGTATCTGAACTTGAGAAGTAATCAGAAACAAAAAACGCTGGAGTACTAGGGGGTTGGAAGGCAGCCGGAAAGAAAAAGAAAATATAGCCTAATTAAAGCTAAGGAGATTCATGCCGCTTATATAAGACTGTTGGCAAGACGGACACAGCGGCAAACTCAATTTCCTGGCGTGTGTATCCGCCACACAACATTGCTTGATTGCATGTGCGTTATGTCACGTTAAGAGTAGTTGTATTATAAAATATAAACAAAATAAACGAATCTCACAGTATTAATTGAGAGAAGATTTCATACTTTTACAATAGTAACACCCATTGGCTACTCCTTCTAGCGACAATCGTTGACTATCCCTTTAGCGACAATCATTTTGCTTCATTTCGCGATCGATTTTGCGAAAACCCCAAACACGGAGGTAAAAACTCCCCCACTCCCCTCCCCTTCCCTCACCTTCCTTTTACCTAATGCTCATCCTTGGACTTACAGGCGGAATCGCCACCGGCAAATCCACCGTCTCTGCTGAGCTTGCCTCCTACGGCTTCCCCATCATTGACGCCGACCTTATCGCGCGCGAGATTGTGCTCCCCGGACGCAAGCCGTATCAGCAAATTGTTTCCTTTTTTGGTCCTCTCGTGCCCGACTTGCTCAACGCTGATGGCTCACTCAACAGACTGGCCTTGGGGCGCGCGGTGTTTGGCCAGCCCGAGCGCTTGGCAAAGTTGAACGGCATCACCCACCCGGCGGTGCGCAAGGAGATATTTTGGCGCATCTTCCGCGCGTGGCTCGGGCTCAATCGCTTAGTGGTTCTCGATGTGCCGTTATTGTTCGAGGCGGGTATGGACAAGATGTGTACAAAGGTGGTGACCGTCACCTGCGACGAGGAGATCCAGTTGATGCGCTTGCTAGCACGCAACCCGGAGCTCTCCGTTGAGGATGCTCGCAATCGCATGGCCAGCCAGATAGGCTCAGAGGAGAAGTGCAACCGGTCGGACGTCGTGATCATGAACAACTCAGATTTCAACGCATTGAAGCGGCTGGTGACTGCCACCGTTGCAGCGTTGTTGCCGTCCTGGTGGGTGACGTATCTCGAGATGATTCCGTTTGTGCAGGTGTTTGTGGAGGGCTACCGCATGGTGAACAGGACCCCGCGCGGCACTAAATTGTGAGATATGAGGTCTGGAACAGCTCTAAAAGGATCCAGAAGATGGAAAAGGCCTAAATTCAGAATCTAAGGGCTTATGACTGATTTATTTCAAAGATTATTGTGGAATGGCAAAGGTTCGGATGGAATCTGGATACTTTCTCCCCTGGGCCTAAAGCACTCTGAAGCTATTAACTCGATGACCTGTTCAACTTTGTGGCATAGGGGACCTATATCACATTTTATTCCCTACGGAGGATTTAATCTTATTCTCTAATATACTACTAAATATTTAATATCCGATTTCTAAGAAGCCTTCGCGTTTAACCGTGCGTCAGGTCTTTCTAATTCCGTTGTGTATTCAGACCATGTCTCCCTCTTATACCTACATTGTTTGAACCCCAAATAATCTTAGCAAAATCAACACAAAAGAGAATGTAGGTGCCGCTTCCCTGATTGGAAGTATTTTTCTGCCATCTATTTTATTATACTCAGGGGTTAACAAACATCGAATGCTTCCTACCCTATAGCCGTAATTTCGGCCCATCCTGCACAGGATGTTTGTACTTTTTTTTCCACCTTGGCTTATCTTGCTCTCGTCTTGGCTTACTTAACTCCCAAAGAATCCCACTCCTCCAATGGCCAAACCTCCGTGTATCTACTTCCAGAAGGGAACGTGCCGTAAAGGCAACAACTGTGCATACCCCCATGTGAATCCGCCCAACAACTTCAACGGTAACGCTTTCAATATCGGCCGGGCCGCAGACGCCAATCCCGTAAATTCGCTGAACCCCTTCTCCAAAGAAGAATTTGTATCGGCCAAAACGCTCGACAGAAAGTCTGAGGAGTTGCGAAGCGACATGCAGGAATACCGGTTCTTTGCCCTGCACCCGGTATGCTCATCATATGGTCTTCCGTTCCCGGCGGTTAACAACTTGATTCAGGGGAGAGACCTCTCGTTTGAGGAAATGCGTCTTCTCTACATGGAGGATCCGGCAAAGTACACCGCCGAAATGAGCTCTAGAAAACAGGACATGGACTATTGCGTGGAGGAGATTTCCAAGGACACCCGAAAGGCTGCCAGGTACCAGCAGATCTGCGTGTCCAACTCCGCGATGCTTTCCCAGGTAAAACCCTTTGTTCCGGCGTCGTTAGAAGAAAACTTGGAACGGTTTAAGCGCACGGCTGTTCCCACAGGAAACTCCAATCCCTTTGCCTCGATGGGGGCCAATACCAATCCCTTTGGAAACCAAACGGGAGCTGCTACAGCGTCTCCATTTGGGGCCACAACCACCACTCCTATCTTTGGCGCTCTGACAACACCAGCTTTTGGCACCTCTGGTTTTGGTACCTCGACTGCTACTCCTGCCTTTGGAGCTTCCACCACTCCTGCCTTTGGAGCCTCCACCACTCCTGCCTTTGGCGCCACTGGGTTCGGCACGGCTTCGGTTGGTGCCTCGCCCTTTGGGTCGCTTGCTACAGGCTCACAAGCCAATCCCTTTGGGGCCTCCGGCACCACTCCAGCCTCTACTGCCACGCCAGCCTTTGGTGCTTCTGGGTTTGGCACATCCAGTACCGCTGCCTCCCCCTTCAGTGCGCTCAACACAACCGCCGCTCCCACAACCGCTTCTCCTTTTGGAGCTACAACCGCTTCTCCTTTCGGAACTACAACCGCTTCTCCTTTTGGAGCTACAACTGCTCCTCCTTTTGGAGCTACAACCGCTTCTCCTTTTGGGACTGCCAGCACATCCACTGCATTGCCTTTTGGAGCCACCACGGCCGCTCCGGCTGCCTCGCCGTTTGGATCTAGTGCCCCTATCAACGCTTTCGGTTCAACCCCTGCCTTTGGAGCTTCTGCCTTTGGTTCCACACCCGCAGCCCCAACCCCTGCTGATCACAGCTCTGGAATGCTTCGTCGCTATATCCAAACCAAATCCCCGGACGAGCCCAACCCGTTGCGCTTGGATGAGCTTCCCGAGCTGGTGGTCCAGCAATTCCAGGCGCCCAAGTTTGAGCTTGGTATCGTTCCCGAGTGTGAACCCCCCATGGCGTGTTGTTAGTGGTTGGACAAAGATTATCAAATAGTTTAATCCTTAAAACAGTTGCATATAGAAAGAAGTGAAGGGGTTATAGTGGATAGTCTGCGCAAATAGGCAATCTTACGCTGTAGTAGAAATTAGCTTGCTTGTAATGTTTAGGGTTATCTGTGATGGTTGCATTGATAAGGCTGGCATCTGCATACCCTAGAAGTAACTGTATATCTACAAAAGCAGATAACTGGGTTTTTAATCCCTATTAGACATTGGATAAGCCACCACTCGTGTTCCCGGGTATCTCCTCTAGGAGAATAAATCAGAGGGAAAAAAAAGTACTAGAGTCGAACTCAGGACTGTCGAGGAGCATAGTAGGTTTTAACTCTTCGGAATGCCGCCAAGAATCTTGTTTTTGAAGGTAAAACCAAAGTAGGGAGCTTCAGGTCGGAAATAACCACTAGCCAGGCAAGAGTTCATAAAAAAGAAGTGCTGCTCCACGGGAGGGTCGAACTCTCGACCTTCAGATAAATCCTACTTGGGTAACCCCTAGTATGAGACTGACGCTCTGCCAACTGAGCTAGTGAAGCACTTCTATGAAAAACACAATGTTTTTGGTAGCTACACGCGGTGCGGCGAAAACTTTTGCGACGAAGAAGAGTTGGTTATAATGCAAAAAACTGCCACAATTTTCTGTTATTTTACCACCTTGGACTATTTAGACTGGGAATAAAAGTATCCGGGCTAATTCTAATGAATTTCTCTCCGACGAAAGCTGTTACCCCCTGCTCAATCCTTCATTCATTTAGCTATTCTCATTGCTGCTCCTAGTTTAAGCATGCCAGCTGGTTTTTTTTCTATATCCCTTTATTTTCTTACAAGTCATGTTTTCCATTATCTGTTTCATCACACGTGGCATTTGGAAACCAATGAACAATTCTAAGCCGTGTACGATAGCTTATACTCCTTTCATCGTATATATAACTACAAGCATCAACTGGTGAAATTCACAAATAGCTACTTTGATAATCAACTATATCTTTGCAATTAATTAACCACCTTCACTTCTAATGAAACTCAGGCTTAGACACTTACCCCGCAGCAAACACAGAATACATTGCCGACAAATTCGCCATGCTAGTTTCAACATTAAACGCCTCCCAGAGTAGCACATTGCCACAGTCAAAGTACCAGCCCAACACCGCACCAATCACGGCCTTGCTGAGCCCGTAGCGTGCTAGTAACGCAATCCCCAACACTAGTGTGGCCTTCCAGTAAGCCACATCTGCCACCACGACCAACGCCTCAAGGATCGACAAGTTCCCCGCAAAAGTAATCACCGTCGTCAGGGTGGCAGTATCATACGGCCAAATCAACATGAGGATCGGAAAAAGCTTAGTCAGACCAGATACCGTAACGATATACGTGAGCGCAGCCGCGTAGAAGGAGCGGGGGTAGTGCACTATCGTAGGAAGCAGGTCATTGATCGTCACGCCCTCAATTTTTGTGTAGTTGATGGTCTGGGGCGCTCCCCAGCCGATCCCCCACGCAAACAAGAGCTGAATCACCGCGTGGAAGGTGAGCGATTCAAAGAGAATGCGCAGAATGTAGTACAAGTACTGGTGGAGTATCGACATGGAGAAAATGTGTTCCATGAGCAATGGCTGGGGCGTCCCTGGCTGCCATACGGTGTATGCGCGCTCCTCATACGCCCATGTGAGATACACCTCGAACAAAAACATAAGCACGAGGAGGCGGTTGATCTTGCGGTATCGCGCAAACCACGTCTTCCACTGTGAAAGACGATCGTGGGTGGCGAGTATCATTGTCAAGGCATCGGATTCCAACGAATTGAACACCAAGTGGCGGTATGCCTGCGGCTTGATCAACAAGAGGTCGAGAAAGAGCACCACCTTGTCAAACTCAATGTACTTGTCTGCCACCTCGCCACACGCCTGGCACACCGTGGCTTTGATGTAGTTACTCTTGTATTTCGAGTAGAGACATTGGATAGGCTCCGCGCATTCGATACATATCATCGTTTGGGGCTGGGGTGGGGGGGGAGAGCCTTCCATGTCATATGGAATTGCAACAGATGGAGAAATCGACACATGCGCAAAGCCATGAGTGCAGGAAAAATTCCCCACACGGTAAGTGAGAGTAAGACTATTGTAAGAGGTTGGAGTCTGGATTTACGCCATAAACCTTTATATTTACAATTCAGTCGTTCTGGAATGCTAGGATTTTAATCTTCGACTGTGATTTTTTAAAAAAAGGCTGACATGGATGGATCTCGAAGATGGACCTGGCGGTCGCCCGATCGTGTGCTTTTAAAAAGTATTCACAGAACTTTGAGCCAGCTCCAAAAAACTATATCTGGAATTGCAATAGATATTCAGATATTTTACATAAGTCGGATAAATATTCTGAGAGGAATGAGAAGAGGTGTTTTTAGAGTGAAAGATGAGGGATTATTTGAACGGACCGCCATAGAGAGGTATATGAGGACTAATTATTTCAATGGCATGCACCGATATAAAGAACTGAATGGAGCACTGAGAGTACGTTACTGAGACGGTATAAAGATTTATGGTGTAACCAATAAGCGATTAAACCCTCTGTTTCGAATCTGGATTGTGTAAGTTTCACTCATATGAGCAAGGTGGGAACCAGAGCTGGGGCCTATCCATGGAACGTCACTAATCTTTCTAACCTGTTTTCCCGGCATATACTGGTTCCGGGCTAAGGAATGAAATACTCGATTAAAATACCATCTCGTCAACCCTATGGCTGTCAACCAAAAATTGGTTGGTGCGAAAAGTTCAGAGAGTTTTTCTTGTAGCATGCAACATTTATTGTTTCGTTCTAATATACACGGCCCTAGGCCAACCTACCAGGCCCACCCTTCAAGATAAGCCGTATTGGGCTCCTCCGAAACGTCCTCGGCACGCAACAAGCTGTCAAACTCCTCGAACTCGAGGGCGACTTTGCCCTTGTATCTCTTATTTCTCTCGGCACTCAACAAACTCTCGTAGCTCCAATCTAAGAAATCCTCCATGTTGTATGACTGCTTGCGGAACGGCTCACCAAAGATCTTGGCCAAGGTGGCAATGTTCGGGTGATAGTGCTGCATCAAGGTCTCCAACTCCCACAAGGATGACTCGTTGGCTCTGGTTTTCAACGGATCGGCTTCGGTGAGGCTGAAGGGGTCCTTGTACGCCTTTAAGGCGGCTTCGTCCATGCTAGTGTTATGAACCATAATCATGGCGGATGGATGTCTCTTAAACAAGTTGTACACGAACGGAATTACAAGCACGACCCCGGAAGCAGACGCTGTAAGCGATAAACGAGCGAGCTTCTTGACGAAGGAGCAAATGATGGCATTGGGCAAGTGGGTGGAGCTCAAAAAAACGTCGCACAATCTGAAGAATCTAGCCTTGTACTTGGTGTGTAAAATAGACTGATCCAAGAGCGAGTACAACTTGGTGTAAAAGTCGGGGTACTCGAGATTGTACTTCTTCATCAACTCGAAAAGCGAGTTCAACGACAAGATGGAGACGACCCCACCGACATTGTAGGAGTCGGTCAAGAAGTCCATCAACTGTGGTGGCTGGGTCATGAACGGAATGATCCTCTTGTGGAGGATGAGCAAGGTGGACTTGTACTGCGATGGCAACAAGGGGTAGTTAAGGGCGGAGAGCCAGGTCTTGGAGAACTGGGCCTTGTACTGGGTGGACTTGGTAACGGCGGATGGTGGAGAGGTAAGGGTTTCTAATTCTGCAAGATCAAAGTCCTTAGCTGTCTGGAAGAGCATGGTAGAAGATTTCATGATGGTGAGGAAGTTGGAATAGATGGCCTGCAACATCTCTGGGTTGGTGGCTTCGTTCTCAGCCCTCCAGCTGACGATGGAGTCATTCAAGTCGTTCATGAAATAGAACTGGAGGTCCCAGTACTTGTTGAAGAAGGACTCGATAAACTCGAGGATGATGAAGTTGTTGCATGTACCGTCGGACAAGATCTCACTGTTTTCGTTCGTGAGCAAAGCCTCGCACAACTTGTTGAAAGATAAGTTCGGAAAGTAGGAATCAGACGCGTTCGGGTTCATGTGATGGGACTCAAGCTTGATCAAGTTGAGGTAGATCTCCAACAAATCAATCTGCAAGGACGACTCGTAGCCCAAGTCGGATCTGATGAACTCCAACACAAGGCCCTTGAACTGGTCGTATTTGGCTCTGAGCCATTTGATCAAGACTTGCTCTTTTTCTTTCTGACTGCTCTTCAACATCAAAGCAGCGGTCTTCAATTTGTCCTGGAAGAACTTGAACAAGTTCAAGGATAAGTGTCTGGCAGTGGTTTCCACCGCTTCCACGGCTTCCTCTGAACCGGCCGCCTCGAGCGCAAGTAATTCCTCCTTGATGAGCGGGTACTGTTCCAATAACTTTACCAAGTTGTTGTAGCTCAATTTGGAGGTGGTGAGGTCCTGGAACAACGCATCAACCTCATCCAAGGATAACAATCTTGGGGTATCTACCGGCGCTGGAGACGCTATCTTGGACTTCTTGGCCGCTTTGGGGGCCTTTCTTGCATCAGACTTTCTCTTGGGAGCCATTTTAGCAATTATCGGGGTGTAATCGGTGCCTTTATCGCTCTACCAAACGGTACTTTTCACCGCCTGTTTTCCAGCTGCACACCAAAATTTTATTTTTTCCTGTAAATAATTTCAGCTAGGGCATGCAGCCTGTCTGCAGAATGTGGTAATTAAATATATTACCACGTGATCGCATCGCCATTCCCCGATGTACGCGGCCAGGATGTGATGTGCCGCACCGCCGAAAAACCTTCCGCCCGGGTATTTAAGCGTCCGCGATCTTACCTTTTTCCTCCTTTCCTCTTTTCTCTCCTTATGAACCTTCCAAGTTTTATACTCATATGATGAAGTCTCGCGTTTCCTCATGACAGCTGGCCCCTCTCCTGAAGTTGAGTTACCTCACGGTGATTCCTTTGGGGGGGAATTTAGTCCTTGTATGAGGGCTAGGGTGCTAATGGTGATGGTATTCGGCGCACAACCATAATCTTGTTACAATTTTATTTAACGGATGCTTTGGAGAATTTCTGACCCCTTATCAAAGCTTGGAACGTTCATCAAGCCCGGGCACAATGCCTTTTAGATATATGCTCAACTCGCCTGCGAAGGTGAAATAAAAGCGGTTCTAGACTCCCTTGTAGCTGTCTGAATAGATCGGTGTAAGAAAAGAATCTGTCTATATACACGTAAACTGGTCATGGCGGGGAAGATAGCTCTTCGTTACTCTGTAATTATCGAAATTTTTTGTTTCCAGTATTCTTTCAAAAGTGGTGGTGCATACGTTTGCGATTTTTCTATTCTCCTACAACATACATATACATATACTAGGTGAATATTTTCCACTCTTAGCTCCACAGAGTATATTTACACAAACGGCAATCGCGATGTATTTTTGACAGGTTTGCATTACCTAATATAAGGATCTGATCCAGAAATTCAAATGATATTTATACAACAATTATAAATATGTATTTCAACATTACAACTAATAGCATGTATTTCATAATATACGTTAAAACATAAACATAACCGTAATGCATATTCAAAACATATGTATACATGAGTCTAAAAACATAATATACATTGAATTGTTATGAGTATTTCTCAGATATTTAATCCATGTCTGAATGGCTATGCTGATAACGTACACCGTGGATTCACTACGCATGTAAACGATAGTCAACGGGTGAAAACTTTGAAAACAAGCCGCACAGTCATGACCACTGCATATGTCCATAAGATAGTGTAGGTACAAGGTGCTGAGTATAAATATGCATCAGCCCCCTTTAGTTTTTTCTTCACATTGCCGGCTTGTACTACAGCATTTCAGGTTGAATCTTGTAGTTCTGTAGCGGCCTAGACGTCGGTGGGTTATATCGCTCCTTGTTTATCCGTACCCTGGATACGGAAAAAACAAAGGGTCTCATGCACGCTGAATCATCTCCAGGGAATATCATACACTAACAATGGAGCGGTGCAACCGTTTCCAGGCATTACTTCATGCTATTGTTGTGGGTGTTCCACTATCCACCGGCCTTATCGTTCGCGGCTATGTATAATTGACGCGTGCCAATGCCCCGCAACGCACAAGCTACGCGATGTGATTTATCGGCAGACGTATTTCCAAGAGTTATACTTTCTTTTTGATAAAACGCCAATGCTTTCGGAAAACTCAGGCCGAAATACTGGGCATCGGCCCGTATCGGGGCAAGGGTGCATATTATCTTTTCCATCAGGGAGCGGATTGTGAGCTGTTATGCATACATGTATCCTGACCGAAAAGTCCGATGCATGTTTATTATGCCCCCCATGTTTTCCAATAAAACGCATTTTTGAAACTCATCCATTTTTAGAATTTAGTGGGAACCCACACTTTAAGGGTCTTTAAATGGTATCTTCCATGACTCAAACCAGTGAAGTTAAGGCTAAACCTCCTGGAAAAGACGGCATTTCAATTTCCTTCAGAGTTTTTAGACCACCCTTCGCTAAACTCGATACGTCAATATCATACTATCGGTGGCTCCCAGGGAAATGACAGTTACATCAATATGTCACCTGCATGGCGCTAAGTTTTGGGAACTGCAAATACTAGCATGTTTGGTATTGTTTGAAGGGGGGTTTGCCCAGAGTTTTCATCCAAGAATTATATGATTAATTAAGACTCGCCATGCATGACATGCAGTTCTATGGGACCATGGAGACAGCCAATAGAGAAGAAAAGGCGTTTATTTAGAGAAATTTCCTATATAAGTGACCCTGAGTGCTGCTTTCCAATGTTATTTTTGTCGTAGGTTCTATTACTCAGTTTATACACCCTCGTTTTAATACCCTAAACTATCTAATACTCGAAATGAAGTACACTATCTCCTTGATCGCCTTGGCCTTGGTTTCCCAGGTTAACTCCGTTGCTGTTCCAGAGGGCTTGCCAGCTGCTTTTGCCGCCGCCGCCGCTTCTTACCAATGCCACTCCTACTGTGGTAACGCCATCATCGAATCCAGAACCTGCTCTAGTTCTTCCGGGTACGACACTGACTGTTTGTGCGCTACCAACTCTAACTTTATGGGTTTGATCAACGACTGTTTGGATTGTGCTTGGTGCTTGTGGAGTGACTACGGAAAGTACTTGGAAGCTCCATTGGCCGCTTGTAAGTTGTCAACTTCCCCAACCGGTTCCGAGTGTGCCCCAGGTGCTTCTGTTGCCGAAACCACTGCTGCCAAGCCAACCACCGCTGAAACCACTGCTGCTAAGCCAACCACTTCCGCTGCCCCAACTGCTGCTGAAACCACTGTTGCTAAGCCTGCTGAAACCACTGATGCCAAGCCTGCTGAAACCTCTGTTGCTAAGTCTGTTGAAACCTCTGCTGCCAAGCCTGCTGAAACCTCTGTCGCTAAGTCTGCTGAAACCTCTGTTGCTAAGTCTGCTGAAACCTCTGTTGCTAAATCTGCTGAAGCCTCTGTTGCTAAGTCTTCCCAGACCTCTGCTGCTCCTAGCGCTGCCACTTCTACCACCCCACAGGTCTCTTCCTACTCCGGTGCTGCTTCTAAGCAGCAGGTTGGTGGTGCCATCTTGGCTGGTGTCGCTGCTTTGTTGATCTAAATTCCTCAGGAATAAGCTCGCTGAGTTAGTATTGCATATCCCAGATATTGCATAATATACCTCTGCTATATAAGTACTGGCTGCTTCTTTTTTTACAAGACCATTCAATCTATAAATGTTTGTGCGGTAACGCTACTTTTACCGAGCATTACAATAAATAGTTGGGTGACTATTGCGTATGTAGTACCAAGTTTCGGCTCAATATCGAGAGTTTGGCCATGTCATCGCTGTCTGTGAATGGGTCTTAAAGATCTAGATCCTGGTATATTGATTAAATACTTCATTTGATTCAACCGAAAAGAGACCCAGGGGGATCCAAAGGAGATTTAAGGCATGAACCAATAGCTAAAGAGATGGCGTACCACACCATGTATATACCTACGTTATATACGACCGTTTGTACCGGGTTATCTCATTGCGTATATTCTCGAGTTTCATGGTGCTACCAAGAGTGGGCACCGAGGCGATCCAAGCCGAAGATACCGTGTCTTTAGAATATTTGAAACATACTGGTTAACATCAGTCAATCGAATGAAGTTGCTACCCTTACCTCTCATACGAAAGTTAGCATTGCATTCGAAGGTGAGCATTGTAGTCGAAGGTGTTGATACCGAAGTTGAATCCAGCTCGACCCGAGCCCACAAAATAACATCATCCTAGTTTGTAAGCAAACATGAATCATATACACAGCCTCGACTACTGTATCACCTATTTCAAAGTTATTCTCCCTTTCTTTCGCATTTTAGCAATATCGCATATGTGCAACGTACCAATACCAACGTGACATCGAGCTAGAACATTATGCTCAATGGAGGCACTGTATTTATCTCGGACTTGCCAAAAACCCCCTCCCTACAAATGGAAATACAAACTATAAATAAATCAAACAAATTACATAAAGAAATACAGCTTACTCATCGTCCTTCTTTTTGCCAAAGCCCAAGCCCTTTTTGAGGAATTGACCACCCTTCCCCACGACCTTAACACCCGCACCGAGGCCAGAACCAACAGCCTTGACACCACCGCCGCCAACAGCCCCGATACCTGTACCAATGAGCTTAGCACCACCACCGACCGACACCGAAGAGGTGTGAGCCTTTGCAGTGATAACAAACTCTGGCTTGAAGGAAAACTTGAAGTTCACCACACCAGCGCTCTTACCGTCGGCACCCGTCAATGCGACCTGCATCTCGGTGGGCTGGAGCGGATCGATCTCCTCCAAGTTTATGTACCCGGTACCCAACTTATCGTCCGACTCTGGTCCCATGTCCCAATCGTTACACTGCACCTTGATGACCCCACCAGCCCTGCTGCCGACGGAAATTTGAGTCTCTTCGTTCCACACCGGACTGAGGGTCTTCTTCTTGGTCTTGGACTTGAAAAACTCATTCTTGGTATTGTTCAAGTACAACTCCACGTACGGATCAGAGTAGCCGTTTCTGTCCGCAGATGGCAAGCCCTCAGCATCCACCAACTGGATCTTCAAATGACCGGAATTGGCAATACTGTCAGCCATTGGCAAGTCGGAAACCAACACTGGGATCCAGCGACACTGGACCTGCACACTCCCAGCTGACCCGCCGCCCATAGTCAATGTTTGAGGGTTTTGGTAACTATTCTGCAAGAGCTGGATCGTTGGCAACGTGATTTCCGCCACTGCCTCTTCGGCCCTGTTGTACTTGGCCTTCTTGGAAAGACGCAAGTTGGTTATGGACCAGTCCAACTCTCTCACAAGGTAGTCGCTGGTGAGACCAATCTTGGTCTTTTTGTTTTCGAGCTTGGACGATTCAAACGAGGCATATCCGTCCTTGTCGAAGAAAGCTTGGAGGTAGAGATCCGACTTGGAGCTGTCGACACCCAAGATCTTGAACACAAAGACACCGGTCTGGTACTCGAGGAGCTGGGCTAAGGATAAGTTCTTCTTTCTGGAAACCGCCGCAACCTCAGTGGTCTCAGTCTCGGCCGCCGCATCCTCCTTCGGAGGGTTCTTTGCCTCTTCTTCCGCCTTCTTCTTTGCCTCTTCAGCCCTCTTGGCTTCCTCATCGGCCTCTTCCTTGATATCTTGCAAGGTCATCACGGGTACGGTAGGATAGAAGGACAAGGAGTAGGTAACAAATCCCCTGGCTCCCTTTTTGGTGAGCAACTTGGACGTTCTCTTCTTCAGGTCGACGTACTCGTTGTACTCACCCTTGTCGTTCTTAGAGATCAAGTCGTTCAACTTGACGTCGAAGGAACCCAAGGTACGGTCGTCGGAGACGCTCTCCACGTCCATAGCCTCGATCGTCAATCTCTGGTTAGGCGACGTGATGGTGATGTAGTGCACTTCATTGAACACAGGGTTGAGAGTGCTTTCAACCACGGATGTGCGCGCGCGTTGGAACCCGTTGACCATCAAGCGGAGGTACGGATCGATGGTACCGACGGTTTCCAAGTTCTTCAAGTCCTCAGCCTTGTCCATCTGCACTCTGACCACCCCGATCGGTTCGGTGTAACCGCCCGAGCCAGACACGTCGCTCAAGCCTACTGGCTTCCACGCGGCGGTAAGTCTGATCTCGCCGCCGCCACTGCCGAGAGAGAACCAGTTCTTCTCCACCTGCATGCTGTCGATCAAGTCGTTCAACGAGGTATTGTAGGCGCCGAGCACATCGTCGGACTTGTTCTTCACGACAATGCTGACGCGGGCCAGGCGGCGGTTGAAGATGATCTCCTCGTGAGCCGTGTTCCAGCTTGGGGTGTTGTTGGCTTTCAGCACCTTGGTGGTGTAGACCACCTTCTTGTTGATCTGGATCTCGACGTAGGAGGTCAACTTCTTGCTGTCGGAGCGCACATTCTTGGCCTCGTTGATCTCGATGCGCGCGACACCGGTGTTCAAGTCTGGTGGTGGGTCAACCGCACCGTCGGCCCTAGTCTCCGCCTCCAACACAGGGTAGAACTGCAAGTCGAAGAGAAGCTCGCCGACAGGCTTGTTGTTGAACATGAACGGCGCGGACACGCTCTTTTGGCTGGGCTCCAGAATCAATGAGGACAAATCGTGGTTGATGGCGCCGAGCGGCTTGTTCTTGCGGAACTCGTTGTAGTCGATGGCGCCAATGTGCAACGGTGTGGCCAAGGAGCGCACCAAGATGTACGTGGTTTCGTTCCATGCCGGCAGGGTGCCCTTCTTGGTAGATGTCTTGCCGAGCACCACGCCGTCGAAGCCGAAGGTGAGGAACGGATCCGGCGAGTCGGAGCGCTTGAGGCCGCGCGCGGAGTGTGTGGTGATGGCCAACACCCCGATGGACGAGTCGAGCGCGTTACCGGCGAGCAACTGCTGGACGTTTAACTGGAACGACATCGGGTCGATCAACATCGGTCCGGCGTATTTCTTGACCATGTCGTTGATGAAAGGCAACAAGCCCGGGACGGCGAGCACCTCCCAGTTGAAGATAGAGTCACCAAATAACCGGGAGGTAAAGTCGAATTGGGGCGCATCGAGCAAAGAAACGTTGATGGTTTCGACATGGGGAAAAGCGGTCATCATTCTGACGCGCACACGGGTATTCACCTTGAACGACACGTCCGACACGGCCACGGGCACGGTCACCCCAAACATCTGGAGCTTGACAACTACCTTCTGGTTAACCTTGTTCTTGTACATCTTGTTATGGGCGTCGGCCAACGCGTAGGGGGTGAAAGACATGCCCCAGTCCATAACAACGACGTCGTCGGACGTTTTTGGAAGCGTCTTGACATGGTCGATGCGCGGTGGCTTGGTCCCCGCGGTGAAGCTGTCGAGCCACAACGCCTTGATGAACGCCGGCGCCGGCGACGCCGCGAGAAGCGGGTTAATCTGCTCGCACACGATCTGCGATACGGACGGCTCAAGATACACCCAGTACTTGTCCAAGAACGTGTTCAACCAGTCCATGGTTTCAAAGTCTGACTCGATCTTTTTGATCGAGAACTCTTTCTGCGCCTGTTCACGCAATACCGCGCGGTACTTGCGCATGGATGCGCGATACACGAGTGAAACGGCCACCAGGATCACGAACACCGGCGCGAGCGAGAACCGGAACCATCCCACAAGCCAGGAAAGCAAACCCGCACCGATGATGTACCCAACGTGGTGGTACCAGTCACCGTACGCTGCAACCGGCAAGTACTCTTCCAAGAGCGTGGTGCGTGAGGACAAGTCCTCTAACTCGTCTTCCGCAACGAGCTTATCAGCCTGCTCCCAGCCGCCGACTTCCTTCCAGCCGCGGTAGGTGGTGTCGCGGGGCTTGCGCGGCTCCGGCTTCGAGATTTCAGCTGCTGGTTTTGACTTGGATTTGGACTGTTTCTTGGAGTCATCAATGAGCGGCTCCTGGTGAATTTTGTGGGTGTCGTTGACCTGCGGGGGCTGACTGAGCACCTCTTCGGGGTTATTCGCCTCTTTTATCGCTGACATGATGGTCAATTGGATGAGGAAAGGATAGGTATCAATTGAGTGAAGGATTGCCAATACCGCAAAAGCAATAATTTTGTCAGGCTGCCAAAGTACAGTTAACATTTTGCTTTCCGACATGGAGCA
This sequence comes from Babjeviella inositovora NRRL Y-12698, assembly GCF_001661335.1. Classification (NCBI taxonomy): domain Eukaryota; kingdom Fungi; phylum Ascomycota; class Pichiomycetes; order Serinales; genus Babjeviella; species Babjeviella inositovora. Next base: position 230,603 of record NW_017566842.1, read on the forward strand.
ATCCCCCCAAAGGCAGGGGTTACGTGCAGGAGGGAGTAGGCGAATTTCAGGTATATTATGTGCAGGAGAATTCCCGGGTAACGGGAGGGCTAGGGACTAGCAACTATTCAGGGGGCATCTATAGTAATTTTCCCGTATTGTTTGAGATGAAAGATAAGTTGGTAGGGTGGGTTACGTTTGTACAGCATATTTGTTGGTAGAGCAGCTAAATTTACCGCTCCTTGTAGCTAATTAAGTTGGTCCTTTTTGGAGGCTTTACCGAGCAGCAGGGGAGCGTGGGGACGGTGGTATCTTGCACTTGATGCTTCATTGGTTTTGGCTCTATGGGCCTTTCGTAAAATCCCGTGGAGGTAATACATGTTTTCAGCAGGGTTACGAGGCTTACCAATTAATTAAAGGCATAGACTGGCTGCCACTGTAAAAGTGAATGCTCGATACCACGTCTGTTGGTTATTTCGGAGAAATTCGGTAGGCCCGCCAAACAATGTGAGGTATACTCGACGACCATACATACAACTAATTGTATTAAAGGTGTCACCAGCGGTGTAAGTTGTACACTTATTCCCGATAAGTCCTCCCTGTGTACTGGATGGTCACCCTCATCCGGGGCCGACGCATCCAGGTCTAGATAAGGAGGTACTCTCTTATATGTCTATACATAAGCCAGCTTGGTTTAATTTAAATAGACTATTGTCATTGTTAAATATACCTTATCGCCACCAGAAAGGTATTCCAGAGATTTCCCTTCGTTCATATCCTATTTAAATAATCTATGTAGCCGCTTAAAATCGTATAGAAGTTGAGGTCATAACCTTCTCTTGTCAAGTATCATCCGTGATAGTTTAGTGGCTAGAATCCCCGCTTGTCGCGCGGGGGACCGGGGTTCAATTCCCCGTCGCGGAGCTTTTTTTTTTTGGCTGCAGACATCGTACGATGCATCCGGCTATGCGACATGCATACACAAACCCCAGACGGGTCCTCCACACCGAAGACTATCCAGCAAGCCGGTATATTAGTACTGGTACCCTCTATTTGTTCTGATACTGTCCTTAGTTGACACAGCAGACCCATTACCTCCGTATACGTGTTTTGCTAAAACACCAACTTCTCATGGGTTTCTTCTCACTGTCGTATGTCCCAACGGTTAATCCCCTGCATGCTCCTTATTAACACCCTCAGTGAAAAGCTTCCTTTCAAGTCCGTCACCAAACTTGCTCGCTCGAAAGAGGGCAACCTTTTTACCCTGTTAGCGCCAACGGATCTCTATTGGCCCTGTGTGTTTGACCGTTCGCACTCGAAAGTGCACGCCAACACCTTGACCGTTTACTTTTCGAACCAGCACAAGGATGGACTGGGAAAAGTGTACGCTGGGTTTGTCCAGTTGCTTGAATCTTCAGTGTTTGGGGTGCATTCCGCCCAGCTAAACGTCAGAATCTACAACATTGGCGAGTGCGTGGGTGGTGACAACTTATGGATCACTGCCAAGCTCGAAAAGCCGCAGAAAAAGATAAATGGGTCGGAGTTGACTTACATCACCGAAAACGGAGTCAAGCTTTCCATCAACACCGAAACGCAAGCGTATTCAATCGATGTAGCGCTTCCCGAGTTGAAACTTTCGTTGACCGTTGTCAATGCCGCCCAGGTGAGCTACAAGGTGGGCACAAATGGTGAAACGTACTTTGGCCCGCAAAAGAGAGTCGTGAGACACTACTTCATCCCGCGGTGTATCTGCTCCGGAAACATTAATATCCCTGCCACTACAAAACTGACAGCCAAACAGATTTCCCTTGAGGGGCATGGTCAGTTGATCGATGCGTACCAGGGGTTGAAACCGTATCTGGCTGCTAACACATGGCGTTTCTTCAACTTGCAAACAGCCACAGTGGGGATTAACCTCATGGAATACCAAACTCCCTCAAAATACGGGTCAGAAACGGTGACCATCGCCGGGTTGGTGGACGAAAATACCAAACTAGCTGAGAAGTTTATGCTATTCTTGGATGAGGACATTTCCGTGACAACACCCTGTAACAAAAAGGATCCACAGAGCAAGTGGAGCTACCCCGCCGATTTTAGTATGAAAATGAAAAAGTCGATTGCCAAGAAAGATGGCACCACCACGATTGAGGTGGCTGTTGAAAGAACGAGCACTGCCGACCTAACCTTGGTGAACAAGTACGATGTGATGGGAGAGGTGCCGGATATTGTGAAAGCCTTAGCAGGCCCTCTTTTGAAGATAAAGCCCTACATCTTCCAGTTTGAGGATATGTACCGTGTTCGTATCTCGGTCGACGGGGTACAAGTGGTAGAGGAAGTGGCCAGCGGCTCGTTTGAAGCCTCGTTCATTGGAAGTAACTAAAAACGATTCAGGGGAAATAGACGAATAAACGACATATAATTGGCCTGCAGCACAATTACCATAGAATGTACAACTCTGTCACCCGTTTATTCTTGCTGATCTCAGCTTCAAATTGGCATATATTCTTTATCTAGGGTGGAAACTATTACATTCATTTACTAACCTGATTCTTCAACGCTTTCAAAGCACCATCGGATCGATCCTTCCCCATCACCGGGGATGCGCTGACACCGGAGTAAGTATGGGCAGGGGTTACCTGGGTGGTGTAATCGCCATAAATCTTAGGCAGCTGGTTCTGGCGGGTGTTAGTAAGTATAAAAGACGGTTGGACGGCTTGCGGGGGCGAAATACGATACATACCTGCTTTTTTCTGCTTCAAGCTGGCGGCGACGGTTTCCGAAACCTTGCTGAAGGCCGAGACAGCCTTTTTGTCCAAGTTTTCCGGCAACTGATCGGCCACCTGGCGCAATTTCTTGGACACCCTTGGATCCAAGTTGTTAATAGAGCCAAACTCGCCCATCTCGTCCAAGTCAACAATACCCTGGTTTCTCTCCCCCACAAAGGTCAAGTGCTTGTTGAGCAACAAGCAGTTACGGCTGTTGGCCTTGTATGCGAGAAGAATGATGTCCCCAACGATCGGAATGGACCCCAAAACAAAATCAAGTGCAATGTTGAACAACAACTGGGCGTGAAGCCAGAGCGGCAAGCTCTCAGAAGTCTGGGTACAGAGGTAGTAGATATAGAAGGAGAAGATACCGTTGATGACCGGACCCACAACGGGAATCAAACCAAAGAGTGAGCTGACCCCGACATGGATTCCCAAGAACCCAAACCACATGTCAAGACGGTAAGCCGCGCTTTTGACCAGCTTCAAACATGATTCGTCGTGAGCGTTGATACCTGCAGGAATAGGCCTCTTGCGTCTGTGGAGTTTTCTAGTCTTCGGATGGGTGGGCCTGCCGTGCTTATCCACCGTAGGGGTTTCAACAATCTCGTAGTAGGGGTCCTCAATCCCCAAGTACCGGGTAAAGTTTAAGTTAACCCCAAACACCTTGCTGGCGATGAGTTTGATAATTTTTGTAGGGAGGCCCATGTTTGCGGATATTATGCGGGGTGTAGGCGAGTAGGGAGGATGCGGTGGGG
>NW_017566842.1:234204-273887 GCF_001661335.1 Babjeviella inositovora NRRL Y-12698
GAGAGGAAATTTTCCAAAAGACGGAGGGATCCGATACATTTATAAGATCCACCGCCAGCAATTTTCACTCTGGCCACAAGGCCTAAACCCCGAGTATGGTTGCTCCCTGACGTTTGTCCCATGTTCATGCATGCACCTCGTGCAGAGAGCAACGTTCTATTGACGTGCGATGACCGTAAAAATGGCAACGACCACGACCTTAGACAAACGGCCTGCCACAGCGGTTGCTTGGCATGTGCTACTGTATTCGGGGAGAAGGAGGCTTCAAAGATTAGCGACAACCGCGAAGTTGTATTTATTTTGCATTTACCCAGTAAAGACACAGTGTACCGAATAATAATCTCAGAGAAGTCACTAGCCAAGTCTCTGAAACCTCTTGCCAATCAAAACTCTTGCTAGCCCAATCCCTGGTAACTCTTCTCAACTCAGTCCCTGGTAACCTTGTCCATTTTCTAGAACATCCCATGACGTCGCTTGAGGAGCCGTTCTTTCCAGCCCAGCTGGTACAGGAAAGATATCGCCGAAACCGGACGAAACATTTGCGTGAATGCAGCGTGACCGAGGGCCCTGTCCTAGCCGAGCTGGATTCAGCGCTAGCATCAGGTCAGAACACTCCCAGGTATGTTTATGCGGACGCCAATCTCCACCAGTCCAGCACTAATCTAAGGAAAAGAGGCCGGGGGAGCGTTCCAGATGAACACGGGTTCTATTCGGCATCCACTTCGCCCACCAATGAAACGCCTTCTATTCCTCCCCGTCCTGGCCTGCCAGAGAAAGCCGGCTCACCGAAACGTTCATACACACAGTCCGCACTCAACACCACGTATCTCATCGGAAGCTACTTTCCAGAGATCTTTGCCATTCGGCTAAATCCGCTAGATAAAGTACGGGACTTGAAGCACGTCTACCGGGATGTCTTTTCCACAGGGAGCGAGCTTTCAGTGAGCGAAGAGCACCCCTATGACGAGCAACTAGACCAAATATTGGCCAATTTGGATGCTTCGGCCAAGAAGCTCCTTTTGGAAAAGCTCCTCAAAGAAAGAGAGCCTCAGACACCGCTAGACGCAGAATATAACGGGGGTCCCATCCAGCTGCACTCTCTTGGCGTCCAGTACCCTGACAACATCGAGCTCCTTCCACCTATAAAAAGGATTGAAATTTTGATCATTAAGCTGATCCAGTTGGGATTTGTTCTTCTCCACGTGTTCATTCCCATCTTGCACAAGATGTACCTCAAGTTTGTCAATAATCAGTTTTTTATCATGAACTTGAAGAACCTCAATCGGTTGTTGAATTGGGCCATTGCCTGGCTCTTATACGTGGACGAAGCTTTCTTGACTAAGAACCAGGAAAATACGGCTGCTGAGTTTGCCTCTCCCGAGCCAGAAGCCCATGACGATGCCAGCGTCGTGGTTTACTCCCCCCAGGAGCTCGAAAAGCTAGATGAGTTCAACCGGTTGATAAGCAAGAACTTGTCCGACTTGGAAGAAAGGGACCGAAAGTCGCAGCTGCCCACGAAATCTGCCGCCAGTGCCATTACACAGTCGCTCAGACTGAAAGCCATGAGCTATGTGTCTGATAAAATCGTGGAATCCATATTATATCCTCCTGAAAGACCCTCATCGAGCTCAAGACCTAGGAGCGTGGCCAACAACCCACAAATGTACGCTGCCACAAGTTCCGCAGGCTCCTCTCGGCCTTCGTCACGAGCCTTTGACTCTTCAAATTCAGGGTCCGACTCCACTTCGCCTAATAAGTTCAAAGATGATCCGTCGTTTGGAAATGTGGTTGAGAATTTTGTTCGCAGTATGCAATAGGCATGGATATTGCGAGGGATAGATTTTAGAGCCAGGGGGGACTGCGTAACGCATATGTATAAATGGATTGGATGTGGATAGGGGGTATTAGATAGAATAAAAAGGGCACACAGCACACGGAGTCTGACAGGAGACAGTACGGCGAATGCTCTCAGTTACCCAGGTAAATGGTACCGATGGTTTACGTCAGCCCTATGGCCGAAACCAAGCTATCCTTCAATCACCTTTCCAGTCTACAGAATGTACTTTAAAGAGATTAGTACCAGTATGGTGAACCTACCCTAACTTTTGCCTCGAAGTCTTAGTGTTATAGTCATACCTGCCGGGCGTAAGTTTGCGCGTCCCTTTGGCCTAATATTAAATAAATTCTATAATCTGCGACCTTTCTGCCCTACTCCTTATTAATTTTACGCTATTCAAACGCCTTTGGGTCAAGGATCAACTTCGCTCGTGCTATGTCCTCACTTGTTACGCCCTCGCTATAATTATAGCGTTACCGATATGTAATTATAGTGTCTAAGCATAGCATTATTCGTGCTATGTACTCGCTACTTAAAAAGCTTCTTAAACCGCGACCGCTTCTTATCCTCTTTTTCTTCTTTCCCCAGCTGCGGTGACGGGGTTGGAGAAAGTGATGTTGCCTTAAGTGACTGAACCCTCACCCTTGGCTCTGCCTTTGGCTCTGCCTTTGGATCTGCCCTTGGCTCCGCTCTCGGATCTGCCCTTGGTTTATCCCCTCGCTTGACTAAAAACTCCGGTGCTCTTGTATCCACTTCCTTATCCACCGGTAACTGCAAACGCTCGCGCGCCAGAGATAACTCGCGAAGCGCCTCCAAGTACATTAACGGCGAAAGCACTTCGTTGCTGCCCAAGTATATCTCCTTGTCAAGCTTCGCAGATAAGTCATAGCACGAGCGCATCTCCGAAAAAGTTACCCCACCCGCCACAAAGTAGAATACACGCTGTTTCGGCGGCAGGTACTGCGAGCCCTTAGCCCACACAGCCTTGTGCTGACGTAACGTGGCGATACCTGGGGCGGCAACATCCTCGATGGGCTTGTCCCTGAAGTATGGAAACGTCTCCTCATCGAGCTGGTTGGCCAACGCCTGCGCAACAATGGTCTCGAGCGCGGGGCGGAAGCGCGACGAGTCGTACGGGTCAGTGTTTTCCATGTAGTGGAACATTTGTTTCTTGAAGCCCTTGCTCTTTACATCCGGCTTGATGACCTGGGCACCGAGGAGCTCGAGGTTTGCGAGGATCCGGAACAAACCCGCAAACTGCTCTGGCTTCCAGCACCCCGCAAACGTGAATAACTTTTCAAAGTCCGCATGCACCAAACCACCGCGGTACAACGCGTACACCGCGATCGTGCGAAACTTGTCGGTATGCGTGGGGCACGCATCAGCGAGGAGCGGTAACGCGTCGTCGATGATGCGCTTGAGCTTGTCACCCTCGCGCGACACGCCAAACGCGGCGCAGTCCTGCTCAACAATCGCAAGCTCCGCCAACCGTCTCGCATTATTGATCTCTCCACAGTCCTGGATCAACTTGCTGTGAAGGTAGATTTCGCGCTCTTCCGCGAACACGCGGTCCTTCTGGAGAAATTGCTGCGCCACCTCAGAAATGCGGACCTTATCGGCGTCGCGCTTCTCGTAGAAGTTGGGGTTTTCGCGGAGAAAGCGTGCCATGTTGGCCTTGATCTTTGCGCCACTGTCGAGCAAGTGGAGGTGGCGCAACTGGCGCCATTGTGCGTCGGAGTCGGTCAACACATACTTCTTCTTCTTGCCGACCGAGTCGGTGTACGTGTAGGTCTCATCCACTAACGGTACCACATCGTGGACCATGGCCTGGTACGTGAATTCATGGAGGAGCGGCGCAAAGTAGTCGACGGACCGGTCAACAATGATGAGCTGTGCCCGCGCCCGCGCAGACTCGGGCGGGAAGTCGGGCGTCGCACGTGCGTAGGTGTCGATCGCATCCTGGAATGCGCGTGCGATGAGCTGGCACAACACCGCAGACTTGTGCGTAGCGCCCGCGGGCGCGTAGTGGCGCACGAGCGGATACTCACCCGTCACCACGCACAAGTTTACCAACGCTTCCACCGACCTGGAAACGTACTGGCTCACAAGCCCCACACAGTTCTCGTTGTGAAACACCTGGAGCGCTTTCGTGGTGTCGGGGACCGTGAAGATCTGCGCCTCGTATGCGCGGAGCGTCCAGTGGAGCGTACCGACGCCATGGAGATAGCTTTGCGCACGCTCCTGGTTATGGATCTTGCTCTGCAATGCGTCTGACACGCCTGGGAGCAAGAACACGTGGCCGCATTTGTAGCGCAGCGGCTGGTACTTGTAGTCTGTGACCAAGCAATTGACCGAGAGCTCGTTTGGATCGAGAATGTATATCGCTTCATACGTAAGATTGAGCGCGCGGGGCTGGTCCACGCGTTCGACCGCAAACACGTGTTCGCGTAACTCGTTGGTGGAGAGAAGCGCCGAGACGAGACCCTCGGTTTTGGCATCTAGTACGAGGTAGCATTTGTAGCCATTGGCTGAACGCACAGAAGTGATCGCCAGAAGAAGGTCTGTGGGTTAGTAGGGGTCGAAAAGCAGGAGAGGTATGCGTACAGTTACGTTGTAGGTCAAAGAGCGACTCCATCGTTGGAGAATAGGAGGGAGTGATTTGTTTTGCGCCGCCTTGCGTTTAAATGGGGGACGTGGAGATCACGTGCGGAAGACATGGGGCAATGGGATACCCAAAGAATTTTTGAGGTGAAGAGATATTGTATCAGCCCATCAAGATTCGGCGTTAAATTTATAATTAGGTAATACCTTTGGTATACTATTTCATGGAAAGGGGTAGGGTTGGGGCGGTTGGGGGTCGCATCTGATTACAGCTGGCGAGCCAGGCGGGTGGAACGCGGGGAAACGAGGGTGCGGAGGAATTAAAGGACCGATACCAGTCGTATGATAGGGTAAATATCGGGATTACCTTGGAGTTTTTTCGATGCTTTTTTTATAATGGTTATTATAGCTCGTTTCCGGTATTAAAAAAGAGAGAAAGAGCTCAGTCTTTATATAGGAATCCTGTATGGGCTATTTAACGATGCCTGCCATGCGCCCTGTATTGTGGGGGTACCATACCAAAAGAAATAATTATTTAAGGAATGGTAAATTATGCATTATTTTGGAGAGCTAAGGGATATTATTTGGTTGCGCTCTCTCTTGCATGTACATGTAGGGTTGACTGAAGTGGGTGGTGATACGCTCTTTCTAGGCTTCCAAGTCTAAGTTCCGAATACAGTAAAAAGTGTAGACTTGAAAGGAAACATCAAGTTTCGCACAACCAAATACTGGCCATTAGGCTTTGGGTAATTGAAAATACACTAGGTTTCAATTTTTCAGCCGAGACGTTTGTCCATTCTCTCAACTCTTGTCTGTGCATATCTGAATGTATCGCGATGGTTTCGTCTACTAGAATTAACAAAGGAACTGCTTATGTATTTTGGGTGACATCAATATACATCGAGTGTAATATCTAAGAATATCTCGCCTCGATATCTTCATCTACTCGTAGACCCCTCTCTAAGCTGTACTCTGTACTTTGCCACTACGCTCCGTGCATGCGTGCCCCCCTGTCCATGCATATGCAATCAACCCTATGCTTCAAGTCGTTAGACAACAACCACAAAGAGGTTACCATGATATATAAAGCCCACCTGTTTTTACAGTTTTCTATTCCACAGCTTGGTTCTTTCTAACCTGTGCACCGCATTCTCTGTATTCTCAGTTTGCCAATCTCTTTGCTTCTCTATACTTCCCTTTACATATAAACCCAAACAATGAGCATAGCTATTTTCACCATGGACGAAGAGCACGTCGAGGCAGTAGACATCTTTGCCTCACCAATTTCGACTGTGGCTCCTCCAGCCTTGTTCTCCCGCACCACCCATCCGCTTCTGGTCCCTAGCGGGGTGGTCAGAAGCGGTCCTGTGCAGACCAACAACTTCTACGGTAACATGTTGTTGAGCGATCAAACACAGCCTACCTACACCCATCCTTACGTTGTGTGGTATTCTAACAGCGTAAACAATCTCGGACTTGCCCTCACATACTCGCCGGCCTCCAAAATGGTTTTTGGCCCTGACGCTTCGGTGAACCCTGTGGAGTATTTTTACATGCCCGCCGGAATTGGGTCGTTCGTGATGGGGGCGTCTGACTTTGACTCTTCAGTGGCGTTTGGAATGAAAAACATCTCAAAGTTTGGCTCCACCTTGACCTTTACTGCAACCGACGGCGGTTACATGATAGCCCCTGTGGTACAGGGAATGGGGTTTGTCACTACCGTGTACTACAACTTGATTCCACGCATCAACAGCATGGTGGGATTCACGTCCATAACAGGCGCTAGCGCTCCCAAAGCCGGTATCCAGAAATATCAGATTACGTTGAACGATGCATCCGTCTGGTGGATGTACGTTACGATTCCTCTGGGCCAGTCCCTTCAGTTTAGGCTCAACGGTGGTTCGCAGATCATCAGCTCTAACTCCGTTAGCGGCTGTGTTATCCAGCTCTGCACCGGTGTCAATGGTGCTTATGATGGTGCTGCCGGCTGTTATGCCACTGATGCCAGCATTAGTGCCACTGTGAGCGGTTCCACCGCTACCTATTCTCTTAACTATAGTGTTTCTGGGACATCCAACACCAACACAACAATGCTTTTTGCTCTTCCACACCATGTGGAGTCGTTTGTGAGCTCCATGGCAGCTTCCAAGACCAGTATCAGCCTCCAGACTCCCAGCAAAGGCATCGCCACGGGCTACTTGACCAATACCTTTACCATGACCGAACTGCTTCCTACCACAATCGGGTTTGCCCCGTGGACGAGTATCACGGCTAATCCTGCCGGCTATTCCACGGCTGCGCTTGCTGCCATCCAAGCCGCCGCGGCCAGCGAAGCGAATGACGATGTTGCAAGTTTGTCCAATGTCGACTCCATGTACGTGAGTGGCAAGATCTTGGACAAGTACGCCTATGTTCTCTGGGTGGTGATGTATCTTTTAGAGGACAGGACTACCGCTGCAATGCTTTTGGCAAAGATGAAGACCGCCATTGAGCGCTTCAGCAACAACACGCAGCAGACTCCGCTTGTTTATGACATTACCTGGGGCGGGATCCGCTCTGGGTCCAACGACTCTACGGCCGATTACGGTAACCCGTACTACAACGACCACCACTTCCATTATGGCTATCACATCCATGCTGCTGCCATCGTCGCCAAGGTTGACATGGACCTCGGTGGTACCTGGTTGATCCAGGTGAGTCCCTGGGTGCAGTCTTTAGTGCGAGATGTGGCAAATCCATCGTCCCTGGATACCTATTTCCCGGTCTTCCGCTCCTTTGACTTCTTCCACGGCCATAGCTGGGCCCACGGTTTATTCGCAGCCGCTGACGGGAAGGACCAAGAATCTTCCTCAGAGGATTACAACTTTTCGTATGCCATGAAGATATGGGCGACGGTGACTGGTGATACCAACATGGAGGCCAGGGCCAACTTGATGCTTGCGATCCAGAAGCGCGCAATGAACTTGTACTATTTGTTAGCGGACAGCAACACTGTCCAACCAGCCAACTTTATCCAAAACAAGGTTGCCGGGATTCTCTTTGAGAACAAGCTTGACCACACCACGTACTTTGGTACCAACTTGGAGTACATTCAGGGCATCCATATGTTGCCAATCACGCCGGTATCTTCTTTCATCCGAGGACCGACCTTTGTTCAGCAGGAATGGGACGAGAAGTTGGCGAGTATAGTGGGCGGGTTGACCTCCGGCTGGAGGGGTATTTTGATGTTGAATTCAGCATTGTTCGACCCGCAGTTGGGATTCCAGTTCTTTAACGGGAGTTCTTACAATAGTGAGTATCTCGATAACGGGATGTCTTTAACGTGGTCTTTGGTTTACACCGCGGGGGTCGGTGGATCTACGTAGAAGTTTACAGGGCTGTTTTTTTTTTTTGAGCAGTGGGGGGCTGGACTGGGATTTCTGGTCTGGCCCGTTGGTTACCAAGCTGTCTGGCTATGATTTTCCGGAGGAATGTTTTCCAAGGGAGACCCTTCGTGTTTTTGTTTGATTATTTTGTTTGCGTTTATATGTATGAGAAGATGTATTGAAATAAATAAAGGTGCCTTTATCGATATTAAATATGTATTGGCATGTTACCAAATCACAGTATGTTCTAGTGGTGTGGAGATATGGGACGTTTACTTTAGCAAGGAAGCAAATGGGAGATATATACCTATTAATGTCTCTCTAAAACTTCATTTTATGGGGCTGATCGCCACGCTTCAACGAGAAAGTCGTCGCCAAATACTGCTTTAAGAGTGGCACCTTCTTGATCTCGTGCCACAAGAGCGTATCTACCGCCCGCTGATCTCCAACCCGTTCGGTGCGGTTCCTGTCTATCACCGCCTGGTTCTGTTCCGCACCCTCGCGTATGGCGCGACTGAAGTACTCCACGTCAAACTTCCCTAGTGCGTCCACCCCCTGGAACACGATTCGCATCGAACTAACAATCACGTAGCGTGCACTGACGCGTCGTAACGGCACTCCGTTGATCATGAACGGTCCCGACACGAGAAGCGACCCGTCCAGCAACGTCTTAAGGTACACCACGCGCTTTCCCCGGAACTTCCCTGCGAGAATGATGAGCACCGTTCCCGGCACCAATGGTGCGCGGGGAACCCGGGATCCGGCCTTTGTTTTGTATTTCAGCCCAAGGCGGTACGTGTTTCGAGACCCTTCCTCCGGAATAGGGGTCATTTGTTTGCGCAGCACTGCTGTCATGGTGGCGTGGGTATGAAGGGAAACCTGGAAAAGGGGAATGCAATCTGGTAGGATAGTCTGTAAAGAAAAATGGTAAAATAGGTTTGCCTTTTGATGTAAATGATACGAAGTAACCAACAAATATAGCCAGGTTTTGAAGCTATAAGGAATTAAATGGGTCTCTGCGGGCTTCGAGACGCATATGCACAACACCAAGACCTGCACCAAGCGTCGACGGATACGCCCCTGTCACGTGTTCTGGGGAGGGTTATCACTGACTCATAGGCAGATTGGATATCGGAGGTTGTCCTAAATACGTGAGAGATAATTGTCGAGCCATGACTCACACCCACGAATAGTGAAATTCGACTAGGCCATTATTACACTTTATGGAGTCTAGACTAAAATTTGGGAGACGAATCAGGCTTGGGAAGAAAGGGGAGTTTTCCTTGGGAAAAAAATTCCCCTTTACCCCAGAAGTATAAAGGTTACTGCGTGAAAATTCGCCGATAAACCTTGAATAGGGCTCATTTTTGATTCCAAGCACATTGAACTGTAAGCGGAGTGGAATGACTATTGTCTTGGTATAGACCGTTGGAACTTCCGTGTAGAATACATCCTAGCTAGACATATCAAGCATACCTACCTCTAGATCTCAGTTTATATACCTTGGCTCAATCATTGTGTTAGAGGCAGAAACCTCAGACTTGACACTATGCCTTGAATGTCCTAGCCCGATGGTTACACATAGCAGATGTAGGTTCAATGCATGACGGACAGAGGAATACTCCCAATCAGCGAGAAAATAGAGCACTTTCCCGAGAAATTCATTATAGAATAGGGAGTGTTAATATCATACTCTTAAAGCAAAATATTAGAAGGCGTTTACCGTTTTCAAAGATTCATTGTATGTATCAACTCAATGACCAATCGCAAGAACGTGTTTGAGTCTGCGAAATATCACTGGGATGAGCCACCCTTGTAACTTTCATTTTGGACTCCAGGAGGTGAAGTTTAGTAGTGCGCTATTCTACATATTGAATCCCAGTATTTATCTTGTAAGCTAATACACGTAGCTCGTTAATTCTCGGTTCTAACCACAATCGCGAAATCATGCTTTACCCCCGCGTGATCCCAGACATTCCCCACCGGCAAATACTCCACAGACTCTATCTTTTCCATAAGGGTCGTCAACATGGCAACTCTTTCTGGCGCGCCGTAGATCTGGAAGTGGGACTGAGGCAAGCCCAAGACCTCGCCTATTTCTGACTCGTCACCAACGTTAAAGAACATCGTAGAAACCAGAACTGTGCCCGTTTTAACAGTGGTTTTATCGACAGTCAACGCCTCAAGCATGCTGCAAAGGGCATCCTCTTCAGATTCGTCATCGGAATCATAATACATGTCTCGCTGATTGGCCACTGGGTCAAAACTCAAGCCACCCCACTCCACCTCGGCGTTTCTTGGCAAATGACTGACCAGAACAATGACCAAAACGCCGGGGTTCCCCTGCGTGACATCTTGGTACTCGCTCCAGACACTTTTAACAACTCTGACGCTCAGCAGGTCGGTGATAAAGCACACAATGGCCAAGTCCTCGCGGCACTTCACGATAGCCTTGACGTTATTCAAGTGCTGTAGAGCCAAGATGGCGGACTCGGCTAGCGTTTCGGGTGTGGAACTGTCGTGCAAGGCCATGGAGGCGGGAATAAGCGGAATCTGCCCCGCGAGGCTCGCTATAGCGTTGCGCGTATCCACAATCGCCTGGGAATAGGGCCCGATGTTGCACGGAGCCCAGTAGCTTAAGCCCCGGACATGGACCCCAGCCTTGGCTGCCTTGGCCCCGGGAAATTTAACTACACAAGACAACTGGACGCCACAGCCGGGACGGAGATAGGTCTCGACACACATCCGGGCTGGAGGCAACACGTTGGGGAAGAAGGAGGAATAGACTGTGTTGATCTCCGAAAAATTCGCCATATCTGCTACGAGAAGTGACGTCGACTGAATGTCTGCAAAGTTCAAACCGTAACGAGAAAGAACCGTGGAGAGTTGACCGAAGATGTCTTTGATTTGGTTAGAAATCTTGGTGGAATCCACCTCGACCTGAGACTCCGCCTCTTCCCCCTGCAAATTCGAAATATACAACGAAGTTTCTGTCGAAAGAACCTTCGCTTCCATTTTCCAGTCATACCTCAACCCGCCCTCACTCTCAGTCTTCCCCACCTTCTTCTCAACAAGCTCGTATACATCCTGGAACGATTCACTCAACAACGGTGGGACAACCACATCCTTCCAATCTGGCATCACATACCCCTCCTTATCCACCATCCTGACTGCAAACTTTAAATAGCACACGTCGTCGCTGGAAACCTCCACCACATGCTGCTCAGTAATTTCCAACCGCTTTTTGAAAAACGGCGCGTCAAAGACCATCGTCTCAAATTCACCACCCTCGCCACACACATGCACATCGTATTTTGCGTTCAAGGCCTCCAAAACAGGGCCCATCTCCTGGATGGTCCTGCCCAAGTGGCGCGCAGAGAGACCAATGGCTGCGACCTTGATGATGCGCGCGTCTAAACCGCTTGCACACATCTCGCGCATCAACACCGTCTGGTCGCGCTGCCACAAGTACGCCAAACTGGTGAGCCCAAGCCGTGCGCACACATTTTCTACGCGTGTACGCTGGTACGTCGACAAGATCGCGCCCACGCTCACGCCGCGCACGTCCGGGTGCCGCGTGCGCACCGCGTGCAAGAGCACGTACAAGTCCTCGATCTCGTCATCCTGGGTGCTCTCATACTCAAGCTTCTGGTTTTTCGACGAGCCCGTGATCTCCTGGCGGTACATCGGCACCCCGATACACTCGGAATAGTAATCCACAATGTCGTGGCCCACTGTCTGGAACATGTGCGAATCGAGCTCGTCCACACCGCTCTGCGCGGGATGGAGGTTCGCAAGCGCCACAAGCTCATGGCCCTGCAGGAGGCAGTGGAGGATGTTGTAGCATGAGTCTTTTCCGCCCGAAAGGAGCGCTACAAACTTCATTTAGTGGTGGTTTAGAAGGAAACGAGGAATAGAGGGAAATGGAGACGGGGTGGGTTATAAAGAGTCCTGCATGGTGAAAAACTTAAAGCGGAAGCCGCTTCAGCCACGTTTTTCCCATTTTGAGATTGCGCCACTAGTTCTTTGCTCAGGTGTTTAAATTTGTGGCTGGTTCACAACTGGACAGGCCGTCCCCCCTCACTGTTTGGACAGATTGTACCATTGGAGAATCTCGGCGTGTTTCGGTGGCCAGCTTGGAGATGGTTTTGTTTTCTCGTCACTAGTATTTAAACTCATGATGTATCTGGTTTTGTTTGGACAATACAAAACTTCAAGATCTGGCCGAATACAATTGAGATTCATTACAGGGCCGTAAGCATGACAGAGTTTTCAGCATGTTCAATTAAGTATAAGGTATAGAGATTTCTAACTAAGGGTTTAAATTGAATCTGGTGCTCGCCGGATTGTGACTTTGCTATGTGTCTGAAATAACTAGGTGGAAAGCTTGATTATTCTATGCAATTACTCAAACCTGATTGTATGGGACGGGTGTAGTGGCGGGGCTTTGGAGCCGGAGTTGGGATTCTCTACGCGCAAACAATCTAGATGCAAACGAACCAATCTGTCTCTGCCTAGCCCGGAAGGCCGTAACTTCTCGGTCTCCACCTTCCCTCCCCGATCTATTTTTCTCCGAAACATCCCCTTCAGCACTAGCCATGTTCTTTCTGGACTCAGACTCAACCTGAGCCCTATGGATTATTGTATTATCTTTCATCACGGCAGGGAAGGTGAGTTTTTCTTGAGACATGACTGGGTCGTAAAGTGAGGCCTGGAGCAATGAGTTGGCAAGGAAACAGTAAAATCGGGCCCATACATCGGATATATCCGCGGTAAAAGCTTCACCGTAGTGGTTATACAACGATTTAAGCACCCCTGAGCCCATCGCTTCGAAGTGGAGCCGCAGAGCATTGAACACTCGACTATGTCTCCTTCCTAAGCTTGCCAAATACTCATCTAGCCTGGAGAGATTGTCCAAGTTGCTTATACAGAGGTAAACCATACCTGAGAAGGCCTGGGTCTGGTGGGTGATCGGGGGGAGCAGGTGCACAACTTCGGGATGCTCCTCTCCCACGAGGCTATACACATGCTCCCAGAAGCTAGTAGTTCCAAATAGGGTGTTTTTGGGGTCAGCAATGTCCCCACTATTGGTGTCCTTTGCTTCCATCGACCAAGTGGCTTTGAGAGTGGCAATTTCGGCGGGGGTAAAATTCACTGTAACTCTGGACAATTTTACTTCAAAGTCCCTGGCAGTGGTTTGATTATCCATCGATTTGTTGTGGCTGGAAACTGAGCTCGGACTTGAACTGAAAAGTTCATCGTTTGAAGAGTTGTCATTTTTGATAGAACTGGATGGTTGGCGGTACAAAGAGGTTGGAATTCGTGCGGTCTGAATGTTGTAAGCCATAGCAACGTTGTGTAGTTTTATATTCCTGATTTGCGTTGGTTGGTTTGGCGTGAGATACTTGCGTTTATTTATACCCCAAGACCGTCTGTATGAGATTATACTTTTGCAAGAGACATGTTTGTTGGAACCCTGCTCTGCTGATAGGCTGCTAGGGGCTCTACGCACATGGCCAGCCCGGGGCTTTATTAACAATCGAGCCAGGGGGCTCTGGGATTTTTCGTGGAAATTAAAGCCAAGCCTGCCGATACGTTAGATTATCGTATGTGTTACCCTCTGTACGCGTACAAAGGTTTGCGTGTGTACAGATGTAAACAATGCGCTCAACGTTAAAACAGGCAACTAGCCGTGATGAAACAGAGTCCGTAATGCGCACTCTCACACCCTGGTTGATGCCATGCATAAGCGAGGATGCCGAGCCACTGGCCTGGCCCACGAGAACTTGATCAGGAAAAAACTGAAAAGGCCTGCAGCGCGGTGGGTCCGATTAGACTGGAGATTTGAAAGCTTGAACATTAGATAGCTCGCATTGTTTCATTTATGTGCCTAGCTCTAACTCAGTTGTCATATTGAAGAAACGATACTGTGGGGGTTCTGGTATTGAACATCATATGTGTTAAAGGTTTAGCCTGTCGTGCATATCGTATGTCTTTGACGACTAATTATCACCTCTGATCGCTTACGCGAGACGATTGTGCAGCTACATGAAGTGACCAAGAGCCATGCTTCCACGCTTGAGACAGCAACAGGCCATATAACTCCCGGTGTATTTGAGGGTCATCAGGCGATCTTCTGCATCATCGTCGCCAGTGGGACTATAGGGCGTGAGCATCTGATACGCCACGGCAGTTCCTAATTCCGTATAGTCTGATGGGCCATAGTATTATGCATGAAGGCTTACTGCACTGCGTCCTGATGCAAGTATTCCAAATGCATGCATGGCAGAAAACCATAATCTGTTGTAAAGGAGCATGGAAGCTTTCTAAATCAAATTTATCGTAGTTAGAATGTGCAATGCCACCCAATATGATTTAAGTGAATTGCCAAGTCTACTGAACTGCCAATGGCCTTTGTAGTGTAGCCATTAGGTCGCTGCCAATCGTATCTAAAAAAAACGCGGGTTAACCAACGTGGCTTGTAAAAGATCTTTAACGCTCTTCCAATTGATTCTTGAACTGGTGGTGGGTGCCTGAGGAAAGTATAAAGCAACACATGCGCAGTGAAGTGGTCCCTCAATATAGGTATTCTCTCGCGTAGAAATAGTGTTACAAGTCAACATGTGTTATTTCCCAAGGAAAGTAGGCTGCTACGCAATTGCCTTCAAGGCAAAGACCTTCGCAAAGACCTCAGTAGTTAGTATGTCCCTATTGAAAGTCAGCTTAGGCATCACCCTTCCACGGTTCTGTGGGTAAGGTGGTCATATCGTTATTTGTCACATTACCCCAATCTGTCTGCTTCGAGTTTGTGGTTTAGGTTCCGCCGTTAATACCTAATAATGATAAACATAACCTAGTATAGTGGTTACGACTTTGCGGTTTATAAGTGCTTTGATAATTCAGTATCCTCAAGTAACCTGTAGTAAGCGTGTAGCTGTCACGTGGTAGGGATCAATATTCTATATAGGGAAGTCGATTCCTCCCTCCTTTATCCTATATACATTATATAGGTAACCAGTATTACTTATTACTATAAGTAGATATTCTACCCTTGAGGTAGAGATATACCACATAACCAGTGTTTTGCTGTATACCGACTGACTTCGAACCACTGTACACCAATCACTACCCTATCCGTTTACGTAGTACTTCTACAAAACAACGCATTTCCTCTATAGATACTACCCGCTGTGATAATTATCAAAAAATGCGCCAGCCCGGAATCGAACCGGGGGCCCAACGATGGCAACGTTGGATTTTACCACTAAACCACTGGCGCCTGCTGATGTGGTTCAGATGAGCATATCGTCATAGGTTAATGTTGGTAAGCGCTGCAAAAATCAAGGATAAGACTAGGCCATAGGAATTCACGGTGATAACAAACTGGTCCAAGTTTTATATCCACAGTTGGTTTGAGAACGAGTTCAAACACTGGAAGTGAACAATCTCCCATGTCTAAGTTTATTCTTTCCCATAAGCAGTATCAGTCCACCATATGCCCTCCATACACTTTGCTTGGTGGGCGACTCGCTATTCTCTAGGAAACATAGGCCCTGTACAGGGTAGACCTTGCCGCAGGTCCGATGAGAGTTTTACTTGTACAACATCCTTGAAATCTATAATTTTAGCAGCGTAGAGCACCCTTCATATTCCAACAATGGACAGCTGCGTACACAAGGAGACATCTCAAAAACCAAACATTTAATGCTGAAAAGACTATATATTGCTTATAATTGTCAATCACAGCTATAGGGTACGACAGATTAAAGATTACACACTTTCGTTGCCTGATATTAACCTCCAACCCCCAACGACTCTACGCGCAATGACGTAAGCTGCATCGCCCACCACAGACAAAATTGCATACGCAAAAATTTCCACTCCGCATAGACTCCCAGTCTAGACCCTACGAGCTCCTGTATATCGAAATAGGAATATCTCAAACAGCAACGCGTTATCTTCACCCCTTAATATTTCCTATGTCTAGCCAATTAACCCATGTCACCATTCAGGATGGCTGGTTCAGAGAAGTATCCGAGGGATCGTTCCCCGGCCAGGCCATGAGGTTGCGCGTGAAGCAGATCCTCCACGTGGAACAGAGCCCGTTCCAGGACATCCTTGTGTTCGAATCGACCGACTATGGCAACGTGCTTGTGCTTGATGGGATCGTCCAGGTCAGTGAGAGAGACGAATTTTCGTACCAGGAGATGATCTCCCACCTTCCACTTTTTGCCCACTCCAACCCCAAGCGCGTGTTGGTCATCGGAGGGGGTGACGGCGGGGTCTTGAGAGAGGTTGTGAAGCACGACTCGGTGGAAGAAGCCACGTTGGTGGAGATTGACGAAGGCGTTATCCACTTGAGCAAGAAGTACTTGCCACATATGGCCAAGGGCTTTGACCACCCAAAGGTCAACGTGGTCATCACCGACGGCTTTGAATTCTTGAATAAATTGTCACAGGCCCCCACCAGCGAGAAATATGACGTTATTATCACTGACTCCTCTGATCCAGACGGCCCGGCCGAGATGTTCTTCCAGCAGAGGTACTTCAAGTTGCTCCACGACGCCATCAAGGAGGACGGGATAATCATCACCCAAGCTTCGGAAAACGTCTGGTTAAAGATCCAAAACTTGAAGACTTTGATGCATGACGCCAGACAAATCTTTCCCGTGGTAGAGTTGTCCTCCTGCACGTGTCCTACCTACACCTCTGGCCAGTTGGCTTTGATGATATGTAGTAAAAAGGCTGACGACGACGTCAAGGTGCCAAAGAGGGTGCTTTCCAAAATGAAGGAGAGGGAATTGTTCAGATACTATAACTCACGGCTCCACGAGGCAAGCTTCATCTTGCCGACCTTTGCTGAAAAGATATTGGTTGACGAATCTGTATAGCGGAAGGGATCAACTCTGCACTTTGTGGGCTTGGAGCGAGTGCATAGAACGAGCACGGGCCAATTCAGTTAAGCCATTAAGCTGAAAGGCTCCAAGTAAACTGGAAGAAATAAAATCAACTGAAAGAAACCAAGCCAAAGAAATTAAAACAGGAGCTAAATCAACTCAACACCTTCTGGCTAACGAAAAAATAACCATGTCACCGGCAGTCTTAATTGAGTTCAAGCTATAAAAAAAACCTGTCACAGCTGACAGGTTTTCCATTATCATATACCCATCGTGATTAGTCCTCAAAATCTGATTTTGGCGTGACGGTCGATTTTACGGTGCAAATCACATCTTTACTGAAAAGCAGTCCTTGAAGCTAGTCATATATGGGCCATCCTTAGGTACCGTAATCTCTTGCGCAATGGGCTCAGTCAAGTTGAAAATCAAGAATCAATCTGTTCAACTAGCTCGGCCCCTTTGATATTCAAGAATCCTTCTCAGCCAGTTTATCCCCAACACCTCTTGATTGTCATTTAACCAACGTATCTGTCATGTGCTTTCACCAGAAAGGAATTCTATTGCCTACCTAGTTCAAGCTCAAAAAGACAATAATTTACCATGCTATTTATTTTATAGTCTCACAAACTTGCTAATAATTACACTGAGCAAACCTCAACAAATATTACAATCCATATCTACTTTACAAAAACGCCGCTTGCGAATACATGTTGTACGTGTCGCTGATTCCCATTATCTTGAGTCCGCGGGCAACCACACGACTTCCCTGGACGTTGAGCTTCCACTGCGACTGCAACAACTTGAACTCGATGACGTGTTTCTCTGGCAAGCCCAGGGTTCCACCGTTGGATAACTGGCCGTCGCTCCGACTGGTCATAACATTATCTAACCAGTTTTTCGGCATGCTCTTTCCGTTGATCGTACAATGGCAATCCTCTAAGTCGCAGACAATGAAGATCTCCTTACCGCTGCCACTACGAATAATGTCCTCTCTGTCGGGCAAAAATCGACCAAACTTGGCCAAATACGTCTTGGAGTATTGCGGAGAGAGCTTGAGGAACACACTGTTGTTTGCCGTGTCGAGGGACAACTTTGTAATCTCCAGGTTGGCCAGGGAGATCTGCAAGATTAGCTCGCGGTACACCTCTTTGACCTGGAGAGACAGAACCTGGTCTAAGTACGGACGTTTGTACTGCAACGGAACAAACTCAAGTCCGTCAGCGGGCGATGAAGGGCTACGGGGCGCATTAAGAGTCGGGTTGAGCAACGTTCTAGGGGAAATGTCGCTGATGCTGCCCATGGTAATTTCTTCACGAAGGGTGAATGGGTTTGTAGAGATTTTGCATTTGACAAACTGCTGTTCCAATGCCTTGAAGTTGTAGTAGCGGCACTCCTGGATCAAGTCCGCTCGGTGGGTCTCGTCGCGCACATGCACGGTATCGCCCTCAAGCGTCCTCAAGAGCTCGTGGAACAACTGTGCAGACCGGTCGCCCACCACAATGTTTTCCTGCGGTGGTGGTCTCAACATATTTTTCATCGCCACGACAACTTGCGGATCCCGGAAGGCGGCATCGTAGGAGATGGACAAGAAGTTGGGGTAGTCCCCAGGGATCAGCACGAGCTTGCGCGGGATCCGGAAGCCGCGGCCCCCAATTGTCGCAAAGTAGTCGTACAGGTACAAAATCTTTTTCAATCGTGGGAGCTTGTAGTAGTGGGCGTCCGCAAAGAGATAGGTGAATTCAATCGCGTTATCAATCTCGATGTAGTAGCCTTGTAAGTGAAGCTGGATCTTGACAAAAACCTCGGGCGACCGGTCTATCATAAGCGTGCTGTTCTGCTTCTCCTCATCTTTGAAGTATTCCGTGAAGTAGGACGGGGAGTCGGACGAAAGCGATGCCCCGCTGAGCTTGAACGACTTGTGGCCGATTTGAACCGTGTACAACTTTTCCAACGGAAGGAGGTATGAAACTTGGGGGTACATTTCGACCTGCGCCGTTTTTTCGATTTCTTTCACCATAGGGCAATCATCCGCATTCGACATTGTGTTAGATGGGCGATGGATGGCTGTGTGGATTGGCAAGGGTTAGCAACTTTGAATTGCTTGTCAAGTTTACGAAGTGTGCGGCTGAGGGTTTGCGGCAACGCTAACGAAGAGAAAACAAGAAGGGTATTGGAGCTGGATCGCAATCTTGATTCTAATCAATATCCGGGAAATATTTCTATTATAAAGTGATTATAGAGAGGCAGAGGTGCTATGTAGGTTTGTTAAAGTGGCCTGCTTTTTCAATGGAATACTGTATATTCTTTAAGTTGTAGTGAGCCCGGTGGGAGCTCGAGGTCCCAGCTTTAAATTTCACTATTGCGTAATTACCTCCAATTTAGTTCATATCTGGAAGAGAAAGATATATTATAAAATAACGACTTGTCCGTCTATCGGATGAGAATTTTGTACGCGTGTACACCGCTACAAGACGAACCATTGAGGTCTCAGCCATAGATTTCACTGTTGCGTAATTACCAAAGTACGCCTCAATTAATCCTCTGGTCTGGTTAAAAATCAGCCCGTTCTCTCTGGACCTGATGAATCTTATGGGAAATACTGCGCAAAATGTCGTCATCGTCCGGAGAAAGATCCTCGTTTAACGTAGCTCTCACAATGAGCGTTCCTAGGATAATAGTTGCCGCTGCCAATAATTTCGTAAGAAAGTTGCGGTTCATCGAGAAACAAGCTCGAGGAGAAAAATCAGAGAGGTTTGTCAAGTGCCTGAAGGCATCTTTGTACCACAGTGGCAGCAAGTATCCGAAGACGCTTTCCCTTAGGACAAAGGCTAAGGATTCGCCAAGCAGCAACTCTTTTAATGTTCGAAAAGCCACCATTTTGGTCCGTGAGAACGAAGGTGTAAGGCTGTAACTTTAAAACACAGTCTTTCCTATCCCTAGGACTTGTTTTATCCTCGGAACCAGTAACCCACGCTGTCTGATGTTTGCGCGACACGATTATTTTGCCAAAATTCCCCGTACGTATTAGAGGAGCTTTGCTGCTCTTTTGGTTTTAATGTTGTAGGAACGATCAATAGGCAATAGTTCTAGGAAAATAACCAAGTTGGTAGATCATGAGTCTTAAATAATGGTTTTCTCGTTTATTCCCATTCACCGGATGGGGCTTTTTTTCCTTTGTGAACCACAAATGCGCCTCAGAGTGTGAAGAAAAAGCGATACTACACCTGTAACAATGTTAAGGTGCGTGGTTAAAGTTTACATGTAAACGGAAAATAACAAATTTGATGGATTTATTCGACTCAAGGTTTTCCATTGAAATGTGGATCAACAGCATAAACAATTGGGCCTGTACATCAAAAGATACGCCTTTTAGAGGCGAATGGTTGCATGCGCAGCGTGAGGCGTAATCGCTGTCAATCACCCAGCTAGAGGGAAATATCACAAAGAACGAGTTGTAATGTATGTTCCGATGTGGTAGAAACACCTGTGCTTCAACCAGCAAAGTGGCATACCCTGGGATATCTGTTGAGGTATTCACACAGAAATATCCGTAGGAGTTACGCAGAATTGACTTCGGGCAGATCTAGTCGTTACCTTTCATCTTCTTTGACTTGCTTGAGAATCCTCCGCCAAAGATATCATTAATGCTAGTTTTTTTTTTGGTCTTCAACCCCGCTGTCTTGGCCTTCTTCCCACCAAAGATACTGTCGATGCTAGTACCCTTACTCTTCTTCTTCGGCGGCCCCTCTTCGGTTACGTTTCGCTTTCTGGTCTTGGGCATGGCCGGTTCCGGAATCGGGTCTAGTGGTTCCAACATCTCCCCTAGTTCTTCTCCCAAATCATCAACTGCACCTTTGGTCATTTCGTCGCTGGTAAAACTACCTGCTTGGGGTTTTGTCTGAAACGATGAGCCAAACATGGATTTTAAGAGCACAAAGACCTTTCCTAGCACACCGATTAGTGCCATACCCAATGTGATAAACTGGCCCAACCTCAAGATCCCGTTAAAGTGCCGATACGCACCTGGGATGATCTTGTTCACAAGGTAGTCCGCAACCCGCACGCGGTGCTGGTACTTAGGGGAGCATTTGCCTCCACCACTGGGGCTTTCTTTTCCATCTCTCAAGAGTATAATCTTGCGCAACTGGCGATGAAGAATGTTTAGGTGTTTCCACCACGACGCATTGCAGTGCTGGTTTTTGTTTCTGTGGTAGATGAGGTGCAAGATTCCGTACTCGGATTGTAACTGCTGAAGTGGGGTAAGGACCGGCACCAGTTTCGTTTTAGGCGGCATTTTGAAATTGAAACCGACGGTTATACGATCTAAAGGGAAATTTCTGGGGGTAATCAGAAGCTACGCCGTTTAGTTAGAGCTTGGGACATCCACTCCAACCGAAAAATATTAAATAATTTAGATGCAGGATATATGTTGCCGGATTACGTTCCAAGCACTAACGGTCAGTAATTGACATACGGCGAAAAAGAGAATAATTCTGGAGAAGCAAACCTGTCGCCTGTACACCCCAAAACCTCCAACTGTTTGAGAGATGTTTTCGTAAAAAGCTATGAAATCATGAATGAGATTAAAGCACTATGACGTACAGATGCAGCTCAAGTAGACAGATTTATCCAGACATGGCTCTTTGAGAAAAAAATGCTCTTGTACGTATATTTTGATCTGTATACCGCTTTCTCACCTTAACTACTGGTTAGTCGAAGAGATATAGTTGGTGGAACTCGTGCAAGCAGCACCAGCACAGCAGAATCTTGCATCTGGGTCTGTTTTTTTTACTCTCCGAGTATTGTTTTCAACCCCAGCACCTCAAAGCCCGGTCGAAGATCTATCCGGCCGATTTCCTATTTGGGAGTCTCTAACCTACCATGTAAACTATATTATTGCTTCCCTAGCGATGTCTCGCACTGTAAGTCGTGTTTGACGCGGCCAGAGTCCAAGTTAATGCTAAAGCAGTATGCCGGAAGGTGCATATTCTAAGCAAGAAGTGAAGCCTAAGTGGTATTTCAGCTCCGATATTATTTCTTTTCTTGTATCCTAATTAGGAAAACAATTAAGGAGTGGCACTCCATTTGGACGCACGCGCATGCCATTCCCTGTTTGGGCAGAAAACCTCCTAATGATGCCCCTTTGGGATTTTCGCTTTTCTTTTTTTCACACCTTGCCAGCCACTCTCGGGGAGAGGGCGGAGTCTTCACCCATGTTACCGTTAGTGCTTACTGTACAAGCCATACGAATAAGGATGACTAATACACCAAATTTTTGAAGTGCGCTAATAGTCCCTCATACCACGAGGCACCCGTTCAAGCGAAGTCAGAGAGTCTTCGGAATTTTCAATCTAATAAATATAGGAGGGGCCTTTGTAACTAATTGTCCCGCAGCATATCCTGAGTCGTCTAGCGAAGGGTTTGTGCGGATGAGAATCCAGTTCTCCTACGATTTGCACAGCGCTTACTCTTGAGGAAAGCGGAAAAAAGAAACTGCGTTAAGGTTAAGGTTCGGCAATCCTGCACGTAGTCAGCATTATTGGCAGATAACTCCCGAGGCCAGTAACGCTAAACAGGCATATTCACGCATCCTTATCAATGGGGCTGGATGGAGCAAAGCGAGTCCGCTGGTTTACGCGTTTTTAATCTATAAATATATATTAAAAAACCATCTAGTATCCAGGAACAGGCCCAACGAAAACATTTTGTAGCAAAAAACGAGCTCGTCCGGAATAGTCCAGTAGCATGAAGACAAGAGAGGAAAAAACAATGATTCAACTAAAGAAATTATCAGAGATAAATAGGAGGATGGATATTGTTTAGGATATAAAATGCTAATTAAAAGTAGGCATGAAACATGAAGAGAGAACCCACAGAAGTAGCTTCTCCGAACTCAAGTTAAATAACTTACAAGAAGAAAGCAGCGGCAGCAGCCAAGGCAGCGGCAGCACCGGAACCGGCGACAACAGCGGCGGCACCTTCGAAAGAGGAGGTGACGGAGTGAGTCTCGTTCTTGGCTGGGGCAGAGGTGACTGGGACAACAGTGGCTGGGACAGCAGTGGTTGGGGCAACAGTGGCGTTAGCTGGGGCGGAAGTGAGTGGGCAGTAGGTAGTGTAAACGGTTTCGACGTTTTCAACGGTGGTGGTGATGACGGTGACACCGGTGGTGACTGGGACCTTAGAGCAGGCGTTGTGGGAACAAGAAGTGATAGTGACAACGGTGGTGGTCTGCTGGTCAACAGTCTCGACAGAGGTGATGTTGTAAGCAGTGGCAACGGAGGCGGCAGCGAGGACGGTAGCGACGGTAGAGAATTGCATTGTGTATAAGCGAAAGTATAAGAGTTAGGTCTTGGGATGAGTTTATTTATCTAAGGAAAGGAATAACAAAACTGAACGCCAAAAGAACCGGGCAGGGGCAGCCTTATATATTCTTTTTTTTTCGCTCCGTCCCCGAGAGACAAGGCGTTGGGTTCGGAGCTGTTCCTTGTCGTTCACCAATGTTGTTGTTTCGTCTGGCTTTTCTACATGGGCGTGCATACTGCGCGCATAGAAAAGCGCGAAAATCCCTGTTAGAGGAATAGCCAACTTGAGCTGCATGCATATCACACGCAAATTTTTCACCTTGCATACCAGACAGCCTACAGGTTTTGGATAGTATGCAGCATCAGGATGCCTGTAATTGTTTTAGGAAGGGCACCTTCTGCATCGGGCGGATAGCCAGCCGATTCTAGCTTTCGTCATGTAAGGCTCGGTATCCCGGGTTACATTGTAAGAGAGGCACCCAATGTGTGGCGGGAGGGAGTGGTAGAACCTCTTAGCTGCCAAAGGTAATTATCAGCACCACCTTTCTTGCTCCTTTTTATCAGGCTAAAGGAAGAAGCGAAAACACGAAACCATTGATCAAGGAACGAGGGAAAGATGGATGGTGGCCCTGAAGTCTAGAACTCTAATTGAACAGTTACCGGCAAACTAAATGTCTCAGTTATAGTGTAGATATTAGACAGCCGTGTCTTGGCACCACGTTATATCCCGAGTTAATCTCGCACCCCTGTAGAGCTGCATAACAATGCGGTCAGACAGACTAGTGTAGGGAAGTGGTCCCATACCCGGTTGAAACTCTATCGTCAGGCAACGTAGATTTTTCCGAGTTCTATACAGGCAGCTGATATACAATATACATGCAGATTTTTTTTCGTTTACCCCTTGCCTCTATATTCTTGGTAGACGGCCAGACGCCTTAAGGGGAAGCTATAACGAAAATGGTAGTTACCCGAGGTCTGAATACGACGACGTGATGAGATAATTTTCACGGCATTGGGTATGTATGGCAAAGTCCTATGGCTTGTTAAAGTGTGTAGTAGTTAGGGGGCCGATCTTTATTCCTCAGTAAGTAGCTCTGCAAGTCAACTCTTACCATATGTGAATCGCACTGTGCACTCAGTTTGGATTCTACAATCCAACTGTATCCCGCAATTCTCAAGCACGCTCTAATAGCGAGCTAAGCTTCCCATTTGTAACACGTGAGTGGAATGCACCTGGAGCACTATTTACTACTGTATCACCGCCGCTGACCGAGGATCCGATTTACGTGATCTGCGCATGGACTGCATGAGAGAACGAAACCTAGGTGAGGGTCATCAGGCGTGGCTCTATCAGATCGCGTTCCATAGTTCACTGGTGTTTGCTTGGCTGGCTGTTATGAAAACGTTGTTAGCTATCCTGTATTGTTTGTAGCCTCCAGACTGTTAATACCGGTTGTGAAATCTATTTTCGGATGGAGTGGTTACTGTGGCACGGTTTAAAGCGGAGCCAACCGAGGCACCACCCGTGGACCTATACACGTGTGTGATTATTCTGTACGAATGCGTTCAAATAATATACAACGCGTAACGTCCCGTTTGTCCAGAAGCGAACGTGAGTATGAGACGCGTCTCAAAAACGCGATTCACTATGTAAACTAAACCCTGCGGAAGGCTGCGTAAACGCGATGTAAACAAACAATGGCTCTGCTCGGGGTTCGTATCCGCCGGAAACTTTTTCCATTCTACGCGTCGTGTATTGTTTTTCCTGGTGCGTGTATTACCTGTCTCTAGTGTTGAGACTCGGTACAATGTCAGACACCTTGCAAGATATGGATTAGTGTTGAAAGACGAACGCGTTATATCACCGTTCTGGGGGGTTGTATACTGATCTAGCGCCACGCAAGCGGTAATGAAGAGCTGGCTTTAGTTCGCTTCTTGTTTCTTCGTCAAGAAATAAAGGAGTTGTTATGTGTGGATTTCGATGCATATACTTTCTCGTCAAGGATACAGATGTCGCGAAAGTGTCTTCCGAACTTTGTAGGTGGGGTAGAACCATACAGGCGGTCGGGTGTTGGTGTCCAGGAAAATCGGATCGCTGGTCCTGCTAGAAACACAATGCCCAAACATGCGGGGTTTAGTCATATTCAGGGGTTGCTATTTCTTGGGGGACCTAGTTAGGTAGATCTAGCCCTTTCAAGGGATAAAGGGCTGGATACAACGTGTAGCTTGAGAAAACACACCATGAACCGGCGTTGCAGACAGTATATGCGTGGCTCGGCTGAAGTTTCCCAAATACTGTTAACTATGTAGTATTACCAGCACTAAAGAGTACTGTACTGCAGTATTCATTCAAGTGATGGAGTCAGTAAAACGTTTAAAGAAACATACTCAGTGGGAATATATAAAAGTATACATATAACCGAAGGTTTAGGTAGACTGTTAATCTAATATTTATTGAAAGCTTGATCTAAAATAATATTATCTGCTTTTGAGATTATATACGTGTATATGATTATAATATATATATATATACATTAATATCGGACCGTGGATTATCACGAACGCTGATTTAAACCATGAAAATAGATTATTAAATTCGCTTTTTTATTCTGTTTCATATGGCTAACAATCAATTTAATTTTGGCACTACAGATGAACCTTGAAATAGTCCTTTTGGTGAACCCTATATGACTGGTAGCAATGGATCAGGTTCTAGAAGGTGAAAAGCCTTTAGAAGAGAACTAAGGAGCTGTTTTTATGATTAACTACGCCGCTTTTACTTCTGCACCACGGTACTTGAATGCAATTTAAATTTTAACCGGTACCTCGCTGCCCCCGGCCGAGTACAGTTAGCCCAAACCTGAATTTCGGCCGCATTGCCCCTGCATCAAGGCACCAATGACTGGTATATTGGTTCCTGGCTAATCTACCAAACTTATGTGAGCGAAAAATGATCGACAGAGGCTGTACAAACTCTCTATATTTAGAAGTCGCATAGCCTCAAGGGTCGTATGGCATCACACCTCCGTATGCGTCATCTGCCGCACATAGGGTGCCTTATTTTATTATTTTTCTGTAACAGGTAAAAGACCAGCGTATTTCCCCGGGATGTTGGTATTTTCCTTCGAAAGTAGGATGGTATCCTGAAACTTCCCAAAGTTATCCTCAAACGTACAGTGCCAACTAGACAACGTCCTCTGCATATCCCTGTCATTCAAAGTTTTATAAGCCAGCCAGGTACTGATAGTCTGCACTAATGACTATATATCCTGACCATACTCATGGTAAAACTTGGTGTTTACCATGCACAACCTCCCCAAGCTTTCAGTAATGTACAAGCGGATACTCAAGTATTTTCCTGCCTTGTGATACGCTACCGGCTGTCTCAATATACAAATACGGTATTCTGAGGGAGAACTTCAAGTTTAGCAGAGGCTGGCCTCAGCCTATAGTAATCATCTACACGTAGCATCTCTAGCACAACTACGGCGCTTAAACAAAGGAAACAGAGCTGATTATATCAATTTAATCGTGCTAATTCATCTTCGTGTCGACTTGAGTACTCAAGCCCAAGCTTTACCTTACGTACAGCCCCGTTTGTACATTGCAAGTAACGTCTGCGCCCGCAGATCTGACCGTGCAGGACGTTGGAAAAGTATCGCGTCTCAGATCAACCTCAGCCTCGTCAAGAGACCCGAGTATATATCACTGGATATCCCAATCGCTGTCTCACCTTTGAAACGCATTTAAACGCCCACAGTTGAGTATACGTTTAATCCCCCACAATTGAACACCCGGTTACACTACCCACAGAGCAGCCCAATTCACTCATGCCCAATCTTAGTTACGAATACAGCCACGCAGACGGTGACGAGGAGGCACCGCCAGTACCGACCGGCTACAACTACTTGAACCCGCCCGCGACGTCGTACGATGGCTACCACGGCTCGCAGGAGCGCCTCGCGCAGCCCGCGCGCGCATACTACATGAACAGCGCACAGGACGTCAGCGAGTACAACCTGGATACCGGCGCGTACAACCCATTTGCGTCGCACGAAGACTTGCACGCAGACACTTACCCGATGCACGACGTTGACCCGGAAGGATACGCGCGCGAGGACCCGCGCAGCACGTATGTGCCAGTGTCCGCGTCCCCGCCCACGCGTTCGCAGTACGCATTTGCAAACCTTTTTGACAACCAGCCATACGAAGATGACGATGATATTGACGCAAATTTCCTTCCGTTTCCGATCACCAGTGATCCGTTACCGGTGAATACGATAGAGGATACCCCTGGCGTCCCCCGGGGCGAATACGGAGCCGAGTACGGCGAGTACGGACCATTCGCTGACATGACCGAACCGCCCGAAACCCAGCTCCGCCGCTCCCACACCATCACCAAAAAGGTCAAAATGATCAACGGGAACCTCGTGCTCGACTGCCCCGTCGCGCCCTCCCTCCTCAACAAATATCCCATGACGATCAACCAGGAAGAGCGCGAGTTTCTGTTTATGCGCTACCAGGCTGCGACATGTGGCCCGCTGAACTTCATCCGGGACCGTTTCACCCTCCGCCAGAATCACTATAAACAGCAGCGGCAGACGGAAATCATGATCGTGGTGACAATGTACAACGAAGACGACATCCTCCTCGCGCGCACGCTCAAGGGTGTGTTTAAAAACATCAAATACCTCCATTCGCGTGAGGGCTCGTCCACATGGGGTGCGAACTCGTGGAAGAAAATCGTTGTGTGCGTGGTGAGCGACGGGCGCTCGAAAATCAACGAGCGCGCGCAGGCACTTCTCGCCGCGCTCGGCGTGTACCAGGAGGGGTTTGCGAAATCCAAGGTGAATGACAAGGATGTGCGCGCACACATCTACGAGTACACCACCATGGTGGGGATTCTGCGTGTGGACGACACGGTGAAGCTCACCACGGAAAAAACCACTCCCGTGCAGCTACTCTTTTGCTTGAAGGAAAAAAACGCAAAGAAAATTAATTCCCATAGATGGTGTTTCCAAGCGTTTTGTCCGTTACTCAACCCAAACGTTATCGTACTTTTGGACGCGGGGACGCAGCCGAGCGGAAAGGCGATCTACCACTTGTGGAAGGAGTTCGCGCGCGACCTGCGCGTCGCGGGCGCGTGCGGTGAGATCAAGACCTCGCTCGGCAGCAACTACAAGTTGCTCTTGAATCCCCTAGTGGCGGCCCAAAACTTTGAATATAAAACGTCAAACATCTTGGATAAACCTACAGAGTCTGTGTTTGGCTTTATTTCCGTGCTTCCAGGCGCCTTTTCCGCGTACCGCTGGACAGCCCTCCGCAACGACGTCAACGATAAGGGCCCTCTAGAAAAGTACTTCAAGGGCGAGTTTCTACACGGGACCGGGGGTGCGATCGATCCCGATGACGATGAAAGGGAGTTGAAAATGCAGTTACAGAAGGAGGAGGCAGGAATTTTCACCTCCAACATGTATCTTGCGGAGGACCGGATTCTCTGCTACGAGCTCGTCGCGCGTGAGAACTGCCTGTGGCTCCTCCGCTACGTCAAGAGCGCGGTCGCGGAGACGGATGTACCAGAGACGCTTGCTGAGTTTATTCTTCAGCGCCGGCGCTGGCTCAACGGGTCATTTTTTGCCGCCATCTACTCGCTCTTCCACTTCCCCAAGATCTGGTGGTCTTCGCACTCCTTCTTCCGCCAATTCTTCCTCCACATCGAATTTCTCTACCAGTTTGTCGCGCTTCTTGTTTCCTGGTTTTCTGTCGGGTCCTTTTTCTTAGTTTTCCGCATCTTGACCCTCGCCATTGCGGACAAGGCGATTGGCTTTGTCGCGGGAAAGTACCTTTCCGTGGTGTTTCTCTGGCTCTACGTCGCGTGCATCGTTACTACATTTGTGCTTTCGTTCGGGAACAAGCCACAAGGGACGCAGGCGTTTTACATTGTCATTGCTGGCTTTTTTGCGGTACTCATGGTCTATATGATTGTGTGCATCTTTGTGCTTTGTATTCACTTCATCAAAGAGCTTTCGTCGTACCTCACCGCCTCCAACAAGTCGCTTAGCGTGGCGCTTTTCTTCCAGATTCCAATGCTCCGCGACCTTTTAGTCTCTATCTGTTCGACATACGTGCTCTACTTTGTCGGCGCCTTCCTCTACTTTGAGCCGTGGCACATGTTCACTTCGTTTGGCCAGTACATGTTGCTCTCTCCCGCGTACATCAACATTCTCAACATCTATGCGTTTTGTAACATTGATGATATTTCTTGGGGGACCAAGGGGGATACCGGGGCGAAGGATTTGGGGAGTGCCAAGATCTCCGACAGCGGGAAGTTAGAGATTGACATCCCGACGATGGCGGAGGAAATCGACCAGTCCTACACGAACCAGATCTTGATCATTCAGAAACCACAGGAAAATCCGGAGAAGGTTGTGACGCGGGAAAATGAGGATTACTATGCGTTTGTAAGATCGATTGCCGTACTTGCCTGGATGTTTTCCAACTTTGTGCTCATCGCTGTGGTTTTGCAGACCGGTGGATTGAACATTTTCACCAATACAACCGGTACAACCAATGCAACCAAGAGAGCGCTTACTGGAGCAGACGCAAACTACCCCGGGTTGTTTACCACCGATACGTCGTCCAGCGGGATCTTTTTGGCGGTTATTTTGTGGCTTGTGTTTTTCATGGCCGCGTTCAGGTTTATCGGGTGCACGCTGTACTTGATCATGAGGGTCAAGACCAAGATGGTGAGACGGTAGGTTTTATTATAAAGATAATTTAGCTTTAAATTTAGTCTAAGATGGATGAAAAAAAGGCGTGTAGTAATAATGAATGAAGTAAAATGGGGAAACGCATACTATTTAAATAATCAGTGCGCCGATCTTCTTACAAAAGGCGAGATGAGTAGTTTGAAATTTATGGATTTACTATCGCCGAGATGTTGCTAGCCAAAGTGTAGAACTGGATGAGAATATTATAGTTTAAACCTGAAATAAGAGAAAACTGTGCCAACCATAAAGGGCTGAATACACCACATCAAAGACGCAAAGTGGCTTTAGATAGGCTGATAATGATAACTATATACTGGCCAAGACTTTAAATTGCATATCCAACAACTCGATTTTAAGTTAGGATGGTTTTGTATTCCTATTTCTGATTAACTTGAGTCCAGGTTATAATATAAGTTATCACCTGTTAGGACACACCACTTGTTAAGTACAGTCTGCACCTCGAAACATGCCGTCCTGTTCATCTCCACGCAACCACCGATCCGTTCTTTTTCCAGCAACCCCCAGAACATAACTTCAACAAACAAAACCACGGAACCCTGCCTATTATCTATTTACCTCTCATTTAGCGCTAAAATCCCCTGTTTTATAAACCTTGGATCCAACATCCTGCACACTACGCTTCCGGGTAACTGATGAGCTGCGGGTGAAAAAAAAATATTTTTACTGCATAAGACAATTTTCCAGCTACCAACCCTCATCTACCAAATCAGTCCCCAATATGTCTGAAAACGGTCCTCTCCTTTCTGCGGTGTTTGATCCGTCAGGGTCACACCTCGCTTCCGCCATCGTGGCACTCGACGCCCACAAGGTCCGAGTCCAGTCCACCCAGCCAGGCAACTCGGCCTTGGCTCACGCGTTCGCCTTGGATAAGGGCAGCAAATTGACCAGCGTGTCGTGGGGCGCATTGTCCCTGAGTGGTGGCCAGAAGAAGCAGAAGACTGCGGCGATCGAGCACCAGATGGTGGCCATTGGGTTGAACAAGGGCCACATTCTTCTCTACTCACCAACACAGAACGAAGTGGTTGCCAAGTTAGAAACTCCACAAGGCACCTCCATCACCGATTTTCATCACTCCGAGCTCACCGGAACTGGTTGGTCGGTGGATATTACCGGCACCATCATCGAATGGGACCTCCTCACCTTCAAGATGAAACAAAAGCTCACCTTGGTCCAGGACAACGAGATCAAGACCGTGCAGACCATTATCCACGCCAACGCCCCGCACTTGTTGGTAGCTTCCCACAGCGTATACTTGGTCGATCCACGCGCCCCTGAGGAGGCGATTGCAACGTTCCCGGGCCACGTTTCACCCGTGCACACCATCTTGCCTGTGAATGACAACCTCTTCTTCACCGCGGCCATGGGTGACCGCTTCATCAACCTCTACTCTATTGCCAAGCGCGCCACCCAGACGGTGTTTGTAGCACAGTCCAACGTAGTGGCAATCTCCTTTGTGGAGTTTGACGGTCACTCTGTATTAGCAGCGGTCACCGAGGACGGCCTCGTGGAGGTGTTCACCGATGCACTCGTCTCAGCGGAGGTGTCCAACAAGAGAAGAAATGCCAGAGGCGTGCAGTCGCGGTCGGCAAACGCCACTATCAAGCTCCAGAGACCGTCTGGGGATAAGGTGGCGATCAACTCGGTCGTGAACTTGGACAGCCAGATTGTAGTGGCGTGGTTGGAGGAGGCTAGCATTCCGTACTTTGAGCGGATCAACTGGTTGACCACGGAAGATAACCAGACGGTGTTGCTTCTGGGTGATGTGATGCTTGAGAAGAGCAGACCGAGCATGAAGCCGACCGACCACTCGCTCTTCGGCCACGACGTGGCCGCACCAAAGCATTACAACGAAGGGAATGCGGTCGTCACCAGCGGTGACAACTTCAAGGACCTCGAAAACGAGAGCGAGGAGGAGGCGGAAGAGGCGGAGTCTCTTGCGGAGAGATTGCAGAAATTGAACGTGGAACCAAAAAAGAAGAAAAAGGCACAGACTGGGTCCTTGACGGTGGTGTTATCGCAGGCGCTCAAGGCAAATGACCACACGTTGTTGGAGACGGTGTTGAACAACCGTGACGCGACCATCATCAAAAACACAATTAGACGCTTGGACTCCGCGTTGGCAGTGGTCTTATTGAACCGTTTGGCCGACAAGGTGTCGCGTCAGTCCACACGCCAAGGCCAGTTGAACGTGTGGATTAAGTGGATCATGGTGTTACACGGGGGGTACATGGTTTCCTTGCCAAACTTGGCTCAGACCTTGGCGTCACTCTACGCCACTCTCCACAGACGCTCCGCCATGTTGAATAAGTTGATGGAGTTACAGAACCATTTGAACATGTTGCACTCACAGGTCAGTTTAAGACGCGATATCTTGGGCAGAGCCACTGGTGTCGAGAATCCAAATGATGTTGAGGGCGATTCTGACGTGGAGTACAACGAGGAGTGGGACGATGCCCGCGAGGAGAATTTGATTGATGACGGCGAGGAGGATTTTGACTCCATGGATGAGATTGATATGGAGCAGGATGATTACAGCGTGGAAGAAGGCAGCAGCGACGGCGAGGAGGACGACGACACAAATATCAATTCCATGCTAGATTTGGAGGCGGAAGAGGGGGATAGTGATGTTGAAGTTGGTGTGGATTACGGTTTAGAGGAAGAGGAAGAAGAGGAGGATGAGTTGGCGCATATTAAGAATGCTAAAAGTCGTCGCTAAAAGGTCATCGGGCCTAAGTCCAGGCTAGAAAGCACAGGATATTGCCTCTCCAAAGTTAGCAAGCATAGTTTTAGCCTTCAGATCATGTATAATAAGTAAATAAAGCATTTTAAGTGGATAAGTGTAGATCCAGATGCTCGAAGAGCAAGTTCTTACAAGGCAGCGCGTAGAAAGTCCACAGTAAGAGAACTAAGCAAATACCTTTAAATAAAGGAAGGGTGGGTGATAGAAAAAGGGAAATTTAAGTTAAAAGCGATTCGTACCTTTTAGATGGGAATCTAAAGGGGACCAATCAACAAGACACATCCACACCGGAGGGTAAACCCTATAATGTACAATGGAGACCGCTACATAATACACTTTGTCTAGTATTATCGAAGGAAATATGATTTATTTATCGACACAAATAAAGGTTAATCTAATGGCTACAATCAGAAACCCATCTTGGGTAGACCGCTGCAAAAACCCTCTTTAAGAGCTCCAGTGTCTTGAACGTAAATACTTGTGTATCGAAGGTTACAAAAAGAAATTTTGGGCAGAAAAGATATAAAACAAGGGCACTGCAAGTCATTTTATAATAGATTGTTGTGTAGTAAGCAATTGCTACGGTATTCACGTCTTAGTGGGTTGACCAACTATCAGGCGACAATTTTCGGTACAAAAAAAACTAATAGCTATATCTTTCCATCCCACAGTCTATATTATTTGCTCCTCCAAGAAAAGATGCGGTGGCTCAATGGTAGAGCTTTCGATTCCAAATCGAAGGGCTGCAGGTTCGATTCCTGTCCGTGTCATTCTTTTTGAAGACTGAAGTAGAGACGACTTATATTTCCATGACCGTTTAATTTCATAGACAAACCAGTAACCCCACGTTATTCCCCTGGCGAAAATCTATACCATCAAGACATCGAGGGCCCAGGAGTCACGCCCATCAATTTCCGAAATCATTCTCTCTGGCCCAACTTCGAAAACTGATGATATTTCGAGACCCAGAGGTCAATATATTACAATTATTCCATGCCATCCATATAATACTAGTTTAATCAGCCTTTTTACATATATAGTGCTTCATTGGAAGTCCCAATAGTCTTGGCACACCACATCTACTGTAACTCATTTATCCTTAGGCAAAAAACGCTTGGGCCTCTGGCGACAAGTTTGGTAGAACCTGGGAGGACAAGCTGCCGCCAATCAACTGGTTCAACTTCTCCAAGTTGGCGGTGATGTAGGCCTTAATTTGACCCTTGTCGGTGTTAGAGAGGGCTGGGGCCGGATCCAACGGCTTATTGGCAATGGCAATCAACTTACTGAAATTGCTCCCGAAGGAAATTTCTTCAAACTCGTACTCCTGGTCAAACGAGACGGATGAGTCGGCCTTGAGGCCGGAAATAGACTCCGACGTGGCCAACTTCAACAATACCTCGAGCGTTGGCAACACCTTGTCGGTGTAGCTGCCCGTGGTAAACTGGGAGGAGGTGGTAAGATTGCTCAAGCCCGCAACGACAATCTTGCGGTCCAAGATGTTGGCGATGGAGGCGGATGTTGGCAAGACAAACGACAGGTACACCTGCCCAAACACCCCAGGTTGCACTTCATCCAAGAACTGCACCGCAAAGTCCGGCCCCAAGTTGGGCAAGACCGCAAGGCTGGCAACAAACACGGTGAGTTTGCGCACAAACTTCTCGGTCTTGGACGTCTGCAATCTCTGCAAGAGCACCATGGCAACCTGTTTCAAGAAAGGTTGGAGTACCGCGACAGGCACATTAATGAGGATCGTCTCGAGGAGCTCAAAGCCGTGTACGTCGTTGACTTTAGACGATATCAACTTTTGAAACACCCCCAACAACGGCGTGAGGGCCTCTGGCGACGGCTCGTAAAACACGGACGCCTGCTGGGCCACGATGGCCTGGAGCAAACGCGTGACCCCTGGGATGTTGCCGCGGAACTCCCACACGCTCGGCGACATCAACGGCTTGATGAGCTGTTGGTAGGTCTGGGGCAAGGGGTGCTCTTTCGGCAACAACTCCAACAAGTAAGCCAGAATCTGGAACACGTATGGCACAAACTCCTGGACATCACTGCCAAGAATGCCGAGCAACGAAGGGAGCACGAGTTCGATGAGCTGTATGACCTTGGCGCCGTCCACGCCAGTTGCCGTATGCGACGAGTGCTTGATCAAGATGGCGATGCACTCGAACGTGTAGTGGGAAAAGCGCGGGTTAGACGGGTTCTTGGCAATGACCTCCACAATCGACACCAAGTGCGCAAGCAACGCCTGTACGTGTTCGGCCATGTTGTTCTCGGAGGTGAGGAGGATGCGCATGATGGTTTTCATCAAGAATTCGTTCTCGGCAAGCTTTTCCGGCGACGAGGAGTTCAATGTGAGCTTGAACAAGTTACTAACGAGCCCGTAGGCGATCTGACTGGTGATATCAGCCTTGGTGAAGAGTAAGCGGTTGTTTTTGTGGATCGACAAGATCTTTTCGAGGGTGATAGCAGTGTAAGTATACACCACGTAGTCATTATCGGGAGTGAGGTGCGCCGATAATAATGGGAACGTCTCAAACAACTGCTGCTTGGTCAACTGGTTTCGGAAGATGTAGATGTATTTGATAGCGTCGACCTTGAGGATCGGGTGGAGTGCGCCCTTCGTGGCCATCAAGTCGGCCGCAACGTTGTCTGTGAAGAACTTGACCACGTCAATGAGCAAGTTGGTGGAGGTGACCCCGGACTGGGTAACCGCGCCCTTCGTGGCTAACGCCGAAAAGAGGTATACAGCCATGTCCTTCGCCTTCCAGTTCGCAGCGTTTGCCTGATACTCCGCCAAGAAGCTGTTCACATAGACCATCGTAACATTGGTGACCAACGTTTCGTCCACGTTCTCCTTCAACGAACGCAAGAAGTCCGTGGCGCTGCGTCTTCTGGTGTCGGAGTCACTCCCCTCTAAGTCACGTCTGATGTACTCGATCGGGTCGTCCTCAAACAACTCCTCGTCCGTGTCGCGGATGCGCACGTTCGGCAAGAGGATCTTCTCGACAATCTCCTTGAGTGCGGCCTCCTGCGAGAACATCGGCTGGAACTTGGCGATTTTGACGACAGAGTCGAGGAACGCCAACGCGCGCGACACTAGAAGATCGTTCTTTGGCTGCGCGGTCGCAGCCGTCAACAACGCCCATACTGTCTGGATAAAATCCCCGATCAACGGCTCGAATACGTCCTCATAGCGCGTTGTGTAGAGTGAGACAAGCTCGCAGATGGCCGTCTGCACGCGCGTAACGACGTCGATTTCGTCATCCTCGGCCGCGTTCTGGAGCACGCTCGCGGGTGCGTAGTGCAAGTATTTGTGGATGATACCCATGCCTTGGGCGAGGTTATCCTCGAAAAACTCAGGAATGTCCTGACAGTTCAAGTCGTAGTAGATCTTGACGAGCAAGAGGAGCGCGTCGAAGTAGCACGCGAGTTGCGCCGTGCTCTGCTCCGTACTGATCAACTGATCGAGCTGCACGAGGAGATGCAAAAACGGCTGCTGGAACTTCTCCAACACGAGTTTGATCTCGAGGAACAACGCGTCCGAGCGGAACAACGGTCTCCAGCGGCGGAAAATGCTGTGCGCCACCGTTAACACACCCTTGTTGCGCACCCAGTCTGTCGGCGAGAGCCGGGTTACTAATTCGTCCACCAAGTTGGTCCACCGGTCCGGAAAGTCGGATTCCGCGATAATAGAGATGGATTCGCCCATCTGGACTTGCAAATTGTCCGGGAGGTCCAACATGATGTCGATGATGGACGCTTTGATTTGGCGTAAATCGGCCTCCGCAATTTTGTAGTTACCGTCCTCGTCAATGAACTTGCGCTTCAAGAAGTTCTTGAAGAAGATGGCGCCCGAGAGGCGCACGCTGGCCGCGAGATTCTTGGCCGAGACGAGCTGGAGGAGGGTCAAGCTGAACCCGGGCTGTGTCTCCACTTCCCGCAACTGCTTTTCAGCATCTCTGGAGGTGGCCGGATTGAGCGAGTTCTGCAATAGCACCGCAATGGATTCAAACGACATGATTGGGAAAAGAAGAGTAGGGGGGAGGCGTGCCAGTTTGTTTTAGAAGAACTTTTTTCTCCGGCATACACGCGAGATCGAACACTGCCAAACGCCAAGGTCGAGTCGGCTAGAGGGAGTAAGATGGTAGGAATCATATGTGGATAGTAATATAAATTCATATACTAAACCAGCCACCTCTGTCATTGAGTAATAATGTATTCTAATAACACATTAAGTAGGCCATCCAGGGTGTGGACAGTGGCCAAGGCAGAGCTTGATAAATCACGTGATGTAATTCTAGAGTGGCAATGTGTTGACAATATGTAGTTGGGCAGCCATAACAATGGAAGGTGGAGAAAACGTGAAAGAAAAAGTCTGGCTTTTATAGGGGAGTCAAGTGCGACGGCAAGATGCAATCGCTCAGCTAAAAGCGTCAGCAGAATGATACTGGCAACCTGCGACACGTAAAATGTGACAGTGCGACACGCAAAACCTAAGTGCAACACATGTTAAATTAGTGAAAGGGAAATAAAACCACAGGTCATGAGCGCGGGGTTCAAATTGAGGGGATTCAGGTAAGGTATTGCATAAAACAAATGCTGAGATATGGCCATTACTGAATCGGTAGAAGCATAGGACGTATCACTAGCGAAATAAACTCAATTCTCCTGAAAGAATCTGCTATTCATGTATATCTAGGACCAAATAGAGTCGCTATTTTTTATAAGATCGTTGTTGAATTTTACAATAAATAGGAATTTTTACTCTGTTCTCTTTTTAAACGCGGTGAAAGACTGATATTGCTTCCCCAAAAAGTCTGTTCGAAAAGACACAACAGTTAAGCCGAACCAATCTGGTTCATATAAACATCGAAATGGCCGACGGAACAAAGAACAAGTAAACCAAGCAGGAAATTGAACCTTGAGCCATTTACACCCAAAATGAGTATCATACTAAACCGCACGACCGTCCATGTAGAGGTTTTCTTTTCTGACCCGAATCCCCGGGATCAATAGATTTTACAGGTATTTTCCGTGCTTCAGAATTCCCTAGTATCATGAGACACGTAAGAGATCTGATATCCTTTCACGATCTATTTAAATAACATTTTTTCAGCCTTTTTCATCCTGATTAACATATTAATTTAAGAGTATCTGATTGTGAATTCTCCCCTGTAGCATTTTAACCAGAATTGCAGGCACAACATTGTGCCTGTTGTGGTGTGCGTCAAATCAAGACCGAAAAGCAAAGCACCCATTTTGCCTCTCTTTAAAACTCATATTTAAAACCCAGCTTCGAGAAACCATGCCGTATTCTCTCCAGGCTCCTCAGTTACTTGAAATGTCAGGGGAGAATTATGAATCAAGATCGCCGTCGCGGGAAGGTCTCTACTGCCAGTTACTTATAGACAAAATCCCTGAGCACTCCTCAGCCTTCGACTATTACATCGACCCTTCGATGATTTCAAAACCAACTCTGAACCCCCCTCCTACATCACTTGCCTCTGATAACGGACTCACCTGCGAATCAAATCATTTCACAACAAATTCAAGCACGCTTTTTTTCGACAATTCCTTCACCGCTTTGAACACAAGTATGTCTAGTGGACCAAAGCCTAATATTCAGAGAGACACCACCTATGTATTGGAGGACCAGAATCCCCTCAAACATAACGTCAGGATGAACGATCTGGCAAATCTTTCCTCTCCCATTCTCCGCTCCGGGATGAAAACTGACCTCGAACAAAACTACGCCTATAGCGCTCCGAGAGACGAGATAGAGTATGCAGATGTGCTGATAAACACGGAGAATGAATTGTATCCACGCTTGAGTCAGCTAGACGACTTCTACAACTCTAAAACCCTCAGTCAGTGTTTCCAAGACCCCAACGGAGATAGACCCTTCAGTTCAAACTTTATTAATGAGCATCTTTGGCTCTTCAGACGCCCCTCGCGGGCTATAGCGCATCGGGAAAGGATGCCCTCCAGACTACAGGGGAGAAATCTCTCCGAAAGGAAAGATACCCGGGAATGGTCAGGCACCGATCTCACCCCGAGTCAAAGCTCGTCTCTCTCACAACCCTCATTGCAGATCCTAGACCAGAGATCCTGGGGAGTGCTAGATGTAAAGACGGACACTATCAAGCCGACTGAAGCATTGATCAACCAATTCCAGGTTCCCGTGTGCCCTTTCCCCACCTCCAACACCTCCGATATCTCTTTTCAGAAGTCAGATAATGGATACGGCGTAAGCAAAAGTTTTGAACCCCCCCTGGACAACGAAACCGGGGTAAGGTCTCGGGACATGTACATTCCCCAAAATCCTAGCAGCCGCGAGAACAATCGGCATTCAAAGATGTCGCAAGTGACGGAAGAACCAGTTTTCCCTGAAACTAGCGATAATATTAAGCCTGTAAAAAGGAAAAGGGGAAGGCCACCAAAAGTTAAGCGAGAAGCAGCACCCCCGGTAGCGGTTATCTGCCCCTCGTTGGAAGGCTTGGCATACGTGGCTCACGAAAAGTTTAACGAGTACTTAAAAAGCGAGAAAGAAGCGGTGGATGGGTCTAATTACAAGACAAGAACTCGTGGTACCAGAAACGGTGCCATTGAAGCCACTCTTAAAATGGCTTCCAACGAGTATGTCCATTCATACCTGTCATACAGTTCGACCTCGGAAACAGAGACTCCAAAGCCCAAAAGGGCCAAGAAACGGGAAAGGGTAACAAGGAAGCCAAGCTCCGAAGCCAGTTCCCATTCATGTTCCTTCGTATCGCTGGGATCACACAAGAAACGAACCATTGGACCTCGCTCCAAGACGGGATGTTACACCTGCCGAGTCCGTCACAAAGCGTGTCCGGAGGAACGGCCAGAGTGCAGCCAGTGTGCAAGATTGGGCCTTACCTGTGATTACAGCGATCTGAGACCAGATTATATGTCCAATACGCTGCTCCACGAGATTAAATTGCGGGAAATTAAGGATGTGACAAGGCAGCAGAAAAAGTCATTGGGGAAGAAGAAGAAGCGGGAAGTGAGCCTAGTATAGCTAGATTATCTAAGAATTTTATACCCATTGACGAGAAGTGAATAATTAATGGTCTCATCATTTCCAGAGATCTATATTTAGGTTTACCAGAAAGCGTCTCTC
>NW_017566842.1:273987-303645 GCF_001661335.1 Babjeviella inositovora NRRL Y-12698
CTCACCATTTAATAAACATATGGTTAACAGTCCAAGATATAGAGCCGATGCTATGGAATACAGGCAATAAATCTATAGCCGTTCATCAAAGCTATGGCACAAGTCCATCAATTTAGATCTCCCCGGCGAGAATCTTGTCAAACGCCTCGTTGAACCGTCTGACAGTGTAGTGGACTTCTTCAAACGTATTATAAAGCGGCAACGGCGCGATTCTGATCACATCCGGCCTTCTCTCATCCACAATGATCCCATACCCGTTCAAGTACGCAAACACACGCTCCATGACGTTCTGCGCGCGCGAATCGTGGTGCGGGAAGAACAAAAGCGACAACTGCTGGCCACGAGCATCCACATATACAGGCGTGATGATCGTGAAACACGGCGTGGAAATTTCGTCAAACGACGCATCTGGCGTGATATAATGCTTCGATACGTGCAACAACTTTTCCAAGAAATTGGTGAGCTCCACCCCCTTTTCCCTCAAAGTGGAAATTCCTCCCGCACGCGCAAACAACTCCAAGGACGCCTTGACGGCAACCACATCGGTCACACTCGGATTTGACTGTCTAAAGCCCAAGGCAGACTCAATTGGCTCGAACTTCTCAAACATCTTGAACCGTTCGCTCGCATTGTTGCCCCACCAGCCCGCCATGCGAGGAATAAAGTCCGTGCCTTTGCCCTTGGTGTGTGTTTCATGCACAAAGAGCCCCGCAATGGCACCCGGACCGGAGTTCAAGTATTTGTATGAGCACCAGACGGCAAAGTCGACATCCCAGTCGTGCAAGCTCAACTCGACGTTGCCGACCGCGTGGGCCAAGTCCCAGCCGACGGTAATCCCCTTGGCTTTGGCGTGTCTGGTGATGGCTTCAATGTCGAAAAACTGGCCGGTGTAGTACTGGATCCCCGAGAAACACACCAAGGCCAACTCGGCC
This sequence comes from Babjeviella inositovora NRRL Y-12698, assembly GCF_001661335.1. Taxonomy (NCBI): domain Eukaryota; kingdom Fungi; phylum Ascomycota; class Pichiomycetes; order Serinales; genus Babjeviella; species Babjeviella inositovora. The sequence continues at coordinate 274,920 of NW_017566842.1, forward strand.
TCGTGCTGGTCGATTGCGGCAAGGATGTCCTCGGTGCGGAGCACATACTCACGCGCCCGCGGCGCGAGCTGCACCAAGTGTGATGCGTCGTAGCCGCGCAAGCGCACTTGATTCAAAAATGCGTAGTAATCCGACGGAAACGCGGCCTTTTCAAACAAAATTTTGGTCCTCTTTCCCTGCGGGCGGTAGAACGACGTTACAAGCGAGTTCAAGTTGCCCGTGAGCGTACCCGCCACGCAAACCTCCGTCACACGCGCGCCCACAAGCGGCGCGAGAAGCGGGAGGAGCGGCAAGTCAACGTCGACCCAGTCGGTGGTGCGCGCGTTGCGGAAGTGCGATTCCACACCGCGTGTGGCCCACGCATCGAGCTCATCCATCACCGCTTGGCGCGTTGCCTTGGGCATAAGCCCAAGTGAGTTTCCACAGAAGTAGATGGACTCTACCGCGGGATCATACGCAGGGTTTGAAATGTCCAACGACCCCAATGTAGGCACGTGGAAGTCTTGTTTGTAGGTGGCAAAACGCGCATCAAGTATCTGTGCTTGCTGTAAAGACATGGTAGTGATGACGTTGGCAAAAAAAAAAAGAGGTCAATTGGGAAGCGGAGATTTGAGAGGAGGTTTGAGAAGAAGATTTGAGCCGAGATGTTGAGAATTTTCGCGGCTGCACGGACGGAGTTAAGAGGATGGTGGGTTTATTTAAACGACCAAGGTTATTATTTGAATGGCCAATATAGTGTTACAGGTATAAGCTGATATTATTTTCCGATATATAAATAAGATGATATTCATCTAGGTTGTACAATTACAGTTTAGACAGTGGAAGTGTGCAAGTAATCCTCATCCTCTCCTTCCTAAGTCTGTGGGATGAGTCGGCAGGGTTTGTTGGGCAATTTCACTAGTTTCTATAGACAGGGGAAGTATACTGAAGGGGAGTGCATCAAATAAGCTATGGATTAGTAAATGAGTCTGGTGATTCTTGTTTATCAATGGGTATTGGAGGCGCACATTGCCAACCCTCCTTGAATAGAGGCCTTAGAGCAGCAGTCAAGCTTCCAAAAACGCTCTAGACCCTTCTGTCCGTTGGGGGCCAACTAATGCATCCATGGGCCGTTGGTGTACCAGTATTAAGGAGTCTTTCATCAATTTCATGGAATGCCTGGCAACGATGGTGCTCGGCCCATGCTAAAGGCCATTCACCACCACGCCCGCCTGATTCGGACCTCCTACTAGATGTCAAGCATAAAGACCCGTTTCACGTAAACAGTACCATTGAATCATACTTCCGACAACTGGAAACACCACATAGCCACGCTTCCCAGGATTGATATTTTCTCGAAGCACTCCGGCCACTCACTCCCACGCCCCTTTGAAAGCGCCTGCATCCTACACCGTTCTATGGATGATAAAATTACATATAAACTCTTGCTACTGTGCCGGCTGTTGCATCTGCTGGTACTGCAACTGCTCCAGCTGGGCCTGGATCTGGCCACTGTCGACGTGGTGGAAGTCCAAGATTTCGGAGTACATCATGACCCTCCAGGTATCGACCGGCAAATCTGCATCGTTGAACGACCAGTCGAACTTCTCACCCGCGACCGGCTCGTCCAGCGGGTCGTGGTACGGCTGGAGGTACGGGTGGGACAAGGCCTCTTCCGCGGAGATGCGCTTCTTCGGATCAAACACCAACATCTTGGCCAATAAGTCAATCGCTTCTGGCTCCATTTCGTTACTGGCAAAGTACTCCGCAAACGGAACCGGCTCCTTGTGGGGCAACGATTGGACAAACTTTAACGTGTTTTCGGAGCAGATGGTGTCGATGACATCGGCCGGCGGTGAGCCTAGTAACTCGGTAATGATGGAGAACTGGTGCACGTGATCCTTTCCCGGAAAGAGCGGCTTGCCCAAGATCATTTCCGCGAAAATGCACCCGGCAGACCACATGTCGACCTCGATGTCATACTTCTGCCACGTGAGCATAATCTCTGGCGCGCGGTAATAGCGCGTAGAGACGTAGCCGGTCATCTGGGGATCCTGGATGCGGGCTAGTCCAAAGTCACAGATTTTCAAGTCACAGTTCTCGTTGATCAAGATATTGGACGGCTTCAAGTCGCGGTGGATAACCCCTGCGGAGTGCACGTACTTCAACCCGCGGAGGATCTGGTAGAGGAAGTACTGGATGAACTGCTTCTCCAACGGCCGGGATGTAAGCAAGCGGTGCAAGTCCGTGCCCTGCAACTCGGTCACGAAGTAAATGTCCTCCAATGGCGAAAGAAAGATGTCGTCGAGCGAGATCAAGTTCTCGTGCCTGAGATGTTTCAATAACTTCAACTCACGGTACGTGCGCTTCGCCAATACCGGGGTCGAGAACGGCTTCATGATCTTCTTGATCGCCACGTTTTGGTTTGTCAACTTGTCCTTGGCTGAACACACCAATCCGAACGCCCCCATCCCCACGGGGTTCAAGTCCGTGTAGCGGCCAGTTATCTCAAACACGGTGCCAAAGATCTGCAATCTGGTAAAATCTCCGTCGGACATAGTGCGTTAAGTGAGCGGTGAGGGTTAGATAAGCAAGGCCGAGAGGGAATAAATCCTGCGTAACGATGTATGGAGTAAGTACAAGAGGGGATTAGTTTAAACCATACGTCTCGGCAGGATTTTTCGGGTTGTTGCTGGTGCGCGCTACGTCATGGCGCGGGGGCATGTTCTGTTGTTCGGTACACGACGCTTTAGATACCCTGTGTCTTGGGTACCAGGGCAATTTTTTACAATGAATGGTGTCTGGCATGCAATATATATATGATTTCTGTTTGTTTACCTAGAATTCCATCTGGGTGACACCTACGTGGTTGATGAAAGCTGAGATACGAGGTGGTGGAAGTAGGGTTAGGTATCCTTGTTTTGGTATAAAACCCCTTAGATAGTGTTTTTTGGTCACGTGCTATAGATAACAGTGTGGAGGATGATTCCGTGACCTCACCCCCCTGCTGCCCACCGGAAACGGTCAACCGTTGAGTCTTTAAGCATAACATATAACTTAAAGGTATGAAAGGCACAATGATGTACACAAGAAATTGTTCTAGAGCTTTGGATGAGAAAACCCTTCGCTAGTGTCTCTGGGAACATTTTGGTGAGAGATAAGCCGTATTTTTCATCAATAACCTGCGATGGGTAAACTTGATTCGATTGGCTCACCTAGATACGCGATTTTGGCTTACAAACCTTTTATTTTCAACAACATACTTAATCTATACTAAAAGCACTTTAAACTTTCGGCCTATTCTTCATTAACAAACCCACCCTCCTTGCACAAGGCGTAGAACAAGGACTCCTTCTTCTTCAACAAATTCGCTGGGGTATCGAATTCGGCAACCTCACCCTTCTCCAAGACAATGATACGGTCAGAGTCCAAAATGGTGTTCAATCTATGCGCAATGGTCAAGATTGTTCTGTCCTTGAACGCGTCTCTGATGGTTTCCTGAATCAATCTGTCGGTTTCGACATCGACCGCCGCGGTGGCTTCGTCCAACACCAAAATGGCAGAAGGAATCAACAAGGCACGTGCAAGACACATTAACTGGCGCTGACCCACGGATAAGTTGGATCCACCTTCGGATAACTTCACGTGCAAGCCGGAGCCCTCTCCGTCCTGCTCCATGGTCAACACGTGGTGCTTGAGGTGACTCAACTCCAAGGCCTTCCAGATCTGTTCGTCAGAGAACACCTCCGTAGGATCCAAGTTGTCTCTGATAGTACCCTCGAACACCTGCGAATCCTGTGGGATAATCGACAACTTGTGTCTCAAATCGGACAAGCCAATGCTGCTGGTACGAATGCCGTCGATTTCGATATTCCCGTGGGTGGACTCGATGATTCTGAACAAGGCCATGGTCAAAGAGGATTTACCAGCACCGGTTCTCCCGACAATCCCCACCTTCTCTCTTGGGTTGATCTCCAAACTGATCTTGCGCAAAACCAAGTCAAGCTCCGGTCTGTACTTGGTGGAGTACTCGTTGAACTTGATGGCACCTTGCCGCGGCCAGTTGGCAGGTGGACGGTTGTACTCGATGATTTCCGGGGCCTCCGGAACCAACTCAGAGTATTCCATAATCCGCTCAACGGACACAATGTTGGATTCAACCTCGACGGTCATTCTGACAATCCAGTTCAAGGATTGCGTGATTTGCAAGGCGTAACTAACAGACAAACCAACCATACCGGCGGTGATCTTACCCGATGGGAGCGCAATGATGGAGAGGCCAGCAGCACCGAGAATGACCAAAGACCCGAGAAACTCCAATCTGACTGCTAACCATCTGTTGGCATTGATCGAAGGGTTGTAGGCCTGCATATTGCGGTCAACCTTGGATTCATTCAAAAAGTTGAAGCGCTCCTCCTGGCCATAGGCTCTCAAAAGAGACACACCGTTTAAAGTTTCCTGGAAGTGGGCAAACACCGGCGATCTGGAGACAGAGTCCAATCTTCTCAATTCGCGGGAGGTTTTCAAGTAGTACTGTTGGTAGTATATGTACAAAACCCCCAATGGCAAGACCATGAACAAGAACTCCCAGGTGGTGAAGCAAATAACGATAATAGTAAACAAAACCTTGACGGAGTTGGCAAAGAACATGGAGAACACACGTGCCAAGATCTCGTCCACCTTGTAGATATCGTTCGAAAAACGGTTCAAGATACGGCCAATAGGCGTGGTTTCAAAAAAGGACATTGGCGCCCGCAACACGGAGTCGACCATACCGTTGTGAAGGTACTTGGAGCCCTGGATGGAGCAGAAGATCCATAAAATGACGGTCTGGGACAAGGTCAAACTCGAAGCCAAGAACCCGAGACCAAAATAGACCCCCAAATACATACCAACGTGTGGGTTGTAGCCCTTTTCGGTGTTTACCTCGGACCAGTGCTTCAACCACAAGTTGCCGCTAACAGAAGCACCCATCGACAAAACCATAAATGATAACAAGAGAATGACCCACTGAGGATTACAGGCCTTGGCGTAGGCAAAGTACACGTCCCACTTGACCTTACCCTGTTCTCGGAACTCGTACTTGTTAGTAGAAGCTCCATTCTGCTGCTCCACGTCTTCCTCCTCGTCGTCGTGGTATCGGAGCGACGCAAGAGAGGCTCTTCTCAAGGAAACACCATCGACCAAGGAAGCCACGTCCGACTCCAAGTTATCCAAGTTCACGTTATCCGGCGTACCAGCTCTAGTGGTGATAACGGACTCGGCAGCACCGGTTCTCTTTTTCTTACCAAATTCGTTGATCAACTGCGCTAAGTGGGATTCCGGCTTGGCCAAAACATCCATATAGGTACCTGACTCCACAATCTCGCCGCCGGAAACCATACTGATGTGGTTAGCAATCTCCAAGACGCTGATCGAGTTGGTAGCCAAAATCTTACACTTGTGGGACAATAAACCGTTTGGCCCAAGCACGTGATCGATGAGATGTCTTCCGACGTGTTCGTCAACGGCACTCAAAGGGTCGTCAAGCAAGTAGATGTCGGCGCGGGAGTACACGGCACGGGCCAAGGACAATCTGGCCTTTTGTCCACCAGAAAGCGAGATACCCTTCTCACCCACCTCGGTGGCATCGCCCTCTGGCAAGATCTGCAAGTCGACAGTCAAAGCACAGGCCTTCAAGACCTGCTGGTAGAACGCCGGGTCATACTTGTGACCGAACAAGATATTTTCCTTGACGGTACCGTTCATGATCCAGGCAACCTGGGAGGTGTAGGCGATCTTACCATGGGTGACCACCGTACCCTGCGACTTGTACAAGTCACCGAGAATCGCCTGTACCAATGAGGACTTACCCGAGCCAACCTTTCCCACGACACAGGTCAACTGACCCTTTCTGGCAATGAAGTTGATGTCAGAAAGAGCCACTTTGTAGGTTGGGACGCGGGACCATAAAAAGGTACCACCGGAGACTTCGACAGAAATGTCGCCTACGTTGGCAGCCTTGGTAGGAATTCTCTGCACTGCATCTATCTGCAACTCCTCCATCTCAAAGAAAGAGGACAAACGCGAGATAGCGACGGAGGCCTCGACTACGGAGGTGATGACGTTTGGAATCACGGCAAGCGGGAAGGAGAGCAAGTTGAACAACGCCAAGGCGGGGAACACAATATCGGTGGATAACGGCGTATCCTTGTTGATGGTCACAAACAACGCAAAGGTGAAGCAAGATACCAAGAATGGTGCAACGCTCCAGGTGAGGTTGGAAATGGCCTGAAAGATGCCCATGACCTTCAAGTTCTTGAGCTCCTTCTCGTTTCTCACATAGTTGAGCTTGCTCTTGTACGGCTCCTCCCAGCCATAGAGCTTCAAGGACTTGATGTTGTTCAAGATCTCGGAGATGAGTCTAGTTCTCTCGTCCTTGTTTTTCATCTGCTGCTTCTGGAGGGTCTTCTGGATCCTGGCCAAAAAGCCGTTGAACGGGATCATGATGACCATGATTAAGACCCCGGCCCACATGGCGTTTCCAAGCAAAGAGTGGAGCGAAGCGAGACACAAGATGATCTGGAACGGCCCGGACCACATGATGGTGAGGTTCTGGGTGAGGTCCTGCAAGCGCTGGGTGTCCACGGACATCAAGTTGACAATATCGCCGGTGTTCTTCGACCCCTTGGACTCGTTCGAGAGCTTGAGTGACTTCTGGTAGATGGTGGAGATCAACGACGACTTGAGCTTCATCCCGGTGTCGAAGGCGCGTTGGAAGTACTGGTGAAGGGCCGCGGTCTGGCACACTCCGACGACGAACATAGCGCCGGCAATGGCCAAACCCTTGATGAGCGGCTCTTGAGGCGTTTTATCATCGGTGTAGGTGGTGACGAACTTGATCAAGAGACGCAACAACTGTGGCTGGACAAAGGCGAGGCAATCCTGGATAGCCTTGAACACACCACCGAGGAGAAACGACTGGGCAAAGGACTTGAGCAACGCCCGTGTGAGCGAGATCTTTGGCTTGTGGGCGTCGTTGTAGTAGTTCAGGGTGAAGAGGGTGGAGCTGGTGGACGACTGCAACTCCTTAGGAAGGGTTGGAAGGTGCTTTTCTGTCAAAAATTGCTCGTGGCCTTTGCGCATCAACGGGGTCATCCACGTGAAGGTGATTTTCGAGAAGAGATCGGCCTTTTCGTATGGAGACAAACGCGCGAGGAGCTTCTGGAACACCACATCGCGAGGCGCGGCCTTCTTGGTGGAGGTGTGCTCGACAATGAGGATAACAAGAGCATTTGCCGTGAGCAACGCCTGGGCCACGAACGCATCGTTGAGGTCGCTTCTCATCCAGAAGTTGACCAACTTGAAGGCACCAAACACGATGGAGAGGAACCAGTAGGTGAGGAGGACCGAAGAGGACACTACACGCTTGTTGTGCTGCAAGTAGTGGGCGGCAAAAGCAACAACGAGGGAAATAATCGCCAAAACGGGGGTCACGATAGACCCAGGAGCGGCTAAAACCGCCAACCCGCCATACAATGCAGCCTGGAAAGCCACGAGGGAGAGTTTAAGGTAGAAGTAAAAGTCTTTGACAAACGGATACCAAGGCTTAGCCACGCGCATCCGTGCAACCTGGGTCGCCCCGAGAAGGAGCAAGAAACCGGAAGCGGCGTTGACAAGCCCGTCGACGAAGCACGGGGTGAAGTCGTGGTACTGCGAGACTGGACCCCAGCCCTCGGCGCTGGAACACAAGGCAAAAAGTGCCAGTGGCACTGGGAGAGTGCTGTTAGCAGCCATTGAAAACTCCATGGCGTAATCTATGTTTAAACAACTGTGCGAGACGAAGAAGAAGTAATGCGGACGGCAAATCCAGTTTTATCTGACGCCGGCGTGTCCCATAGAGCTGAGCTGCAGTATTTGTAAGCCACACAATTGTCTGCAGGTGATGGGGAGGAGTCAATCTTTATCCTGCACATTCCTATTTAGGTAATCCTGTAACCGCACACCTTTTGCCTTGCACGACTCCACCTGAAGTTATAACTTACTCTTCACCGCCCCACTAGAGGGGGGACATAAGTGCAACCCACCCTCCTCATGTCGCACAGCCACACTGTGTTTAAACAACCGCTATCAAAGAAAGTGCGCGTGGAGGTTGTTTACGAGACATCGCCGGTGTTTGCCAAGGAGGAGCTTTCGCTCATTGTGCGCTTTAAGAACGTCCTCCTGCCCACGTTTGACGACTTTGATATCCGCAGAAACGGCTCAGATTCCGGATCCACCCAAGATGTGGCCTCCATCACCACGACCAAAGAAGATGCAAAGGCCGAGTCATGGTTTGGTACCCGGCTCTCCATGCAATTCTCCAGCGCCAAACGCCTACTTATGCAAAGGGAGATCGAAACGATTGAGGATGAAGACCTTTCAGAAACAATTCTTCTTGGATACATCCAACTTTTTGGCAACCTTTCCCTTAATGAAGAGATTATGAACCCCGAGCCATTCGAAGCGGTGCAGAAAAAAGCAATTGTGGGGGGTCGAATGGCGGGGATTACAGGATTGGAGGTATCGCGGGCACCGAAGCCGTTCTTTTCCTCACGCGACGAACTTGCCAACCGAAACAACGTGGCAACGTCAGAGTTTCTCCAGGGCAACATTATTCCCTTGTTTTCCTCGCCTCAGTCACTTCTCTTCACAGAGATTACGTTGCATCCTGGGGAGACCCGGAGTTTCCATTTCAAAACTGCCTTGCCGCAGGATATTCCACCAACGTACCACGGGGGCGCGGTGGATGTGTCATACCAGGTGATTGTGGGCTCACTGGATGCGCTGCTAGTGAGGAAATCGCTCTTCTTCCCGTTCAAACTTCACCCGTGGCTCGACCGCTGGGGCAACCAGCCTCAGTACACGCTCATGGATCCCATCATCGTCGTGAGGGACGAAGCGACTATCACAGAGATCAAGTCCCACCGCAAGCCCAGTTTCAAGGCGTTGCACAAAAATAGCGCCACCGAGACTGAGAGCCAGGCGGAGCTCGAGCGCAAGACAGAGTTTCTCGCTCAGTTAAAGAAACTCGACTCCAGAAGACAATCCATCAGCGAGGTCCATCCAAACGGGACACACCTCACCGTTCGCGAGAGCATCTTTCTCCTCGCAGACAACCTAGCAGTGGGAGATGTTCAGAATACGGAGGTTGCCGGTTTGTCTCCGCAGATCGGCCGTAGCCAACGCAAATTCAAGATCTCGCGGAAGAGCGTGCCGATAGCCACAGTGACGCTAGGAAAGGCGGTGGTTAAGCTTGGTGAGGATATCCAAGTTTTCGTAGATTTCAGCAAGGACACCCCCGTCTGGAAGACGTCCGGGCTCGTAGTGTCGCTCTGCTTGATGGAGGACATCCGGTCGGTGTACTTGGCAGATCCATCCTCCAGCAGCCCCACGGCGTCGCAGCAGAACAAAACGTGCGTCGATTCGGTGGCCCTCAACACGCTTGACTGCCAGCAGGCTGCCGCAGTGGTCCATGTTCCGCTAGCAGCGACCTCACAGTTTCAGTCAGACGTTGTAGACGTTTCCTGGAAGTTGGAGTTTGAGTTTGTGCTCTTGAGTCTGGAAAAGGATGGATCGGTGTACAAGCTAGCGAGAGACGATTCCAACGGGACGTTGTTTGTGGACAGCGGTGATTTGAGCGGGTTTATGTTGAACGTGGCTGTTCCGATTACCGTGCTTCCTTCCGATCAGGAGCTAGTGGGGGTTGTGTTTGAAGATTAGGGGTGAGCTTAGGAGGTCGGAGCCTGGGCAACACTAAGGTGAAAGTCCGTTATGGCCTACTTATCTGAGATCTGGTTTGCATCCATCTCACAGTATAGATTTACTTGAAAGGTCTGGACTATCTGCCGGTAAGATGTGTCGGGAAGACAAAGAGTTCCCCTGTGAGATATTCCTATGAAGCAGTCATTGTTTGAAATATTTGTGATTCAGAAATCTTGACCTACAGTTGTACATTTGGCCTCCAGTATTTATTACCGCTTTACTGTATGGTCTCATTTTTAAGATTGACGATATAACCCAATATTACAGGGGTGAAAGAAAAATGATTTATCCGTACAAAAATCCGTGCGTCAACGATAGAGTTCATTAAACCTATCTAAGCATAATCGGTATCTTATCGAGTATATCCACTAGATGTGGATGTCACAACTCCGGGCGTTAATTCAGATGGAGGGGTGTGTAGATATAACAGCGTACATGCTGTTAACACCTCTACAAGCGCTAAGGCCTATGTCTACCGTGATCATACTAACGTATAAAAAACGGCCGCAATCAATGATTCGGAGAAAACAAGGACTAGTGAAGAGATGAAAACTAAAACTTTTTTTTTAACCAAAACAGAAACTGGGTCTAAGCACCGAGCGAATATATATCAAGCACGGCACGAAGATAATGCTAATCAAAAACGACGAGGAATAAATGAAAGAGCTCTTCAAACTCCTGGAGATAACAAAAGGATGCGAAGCATGGCGATGAATATATAACATACCAGATGTTTGGTAACAAGAGGTATCAAAGGTGTGGGGAAAAACACACAAATGACGGCGGTGTACGAGGCGAGAGCAATACCGGATTGCACGACAATGAGTGAGCAATGCTTCATGCTCTCAGATCAGCATGTGATACAGAAGCAGTCATATAGTTTGGAGTGTACAGTTGCGAGATAAAGTCAGACACAATTCAGGGTAATATCTCGTACTAGAATAATGTCCCTGTCGGGGATATTTTGACGGAAGCTGAATTGCTGTTGGACGGTTACGTCCCCTTGAAAGCCCAGTTGCTCCAGCTCTCGATAAACGTGGCTGCCGTTGCCGTAGCGGGCTCCACCTTTGCCTCCTCCAAGTTCACGGCGCTCGCACTCTCCGTCAAAGTCTCCATATCCGACCCTGGGCTGCGGTCTGGCTTCTCCTTTCTTTCCACGGCCGCCTCGGCGCGCTGGGCCTCCACGATGTCAAACTTGGACATGCTGATTCTATCAAGAAATCCGACCGTCTCAGTCTCAATCCCCACATGCTGTGGCTCCAGGAAATTAAACACAAAGTCGTCAGCGGTGGCATTCCAAATGGCGTAGTTCTGGGTGGCCATCCAGGTGGTGACAAACTGCTCGTTGAACAACGCCAAGTTCCCAGACCGATCATTATACTCAAAGCCCGGCGGCGGAATGCCATACTGTGACATGTAGCTGTTGCACTTGGCGGTCAGGAGGAGCGAGAGCAAGTACTCCTCGAGCTGGCACCGGATGTAGTCGTCACTGCCGAGGTACTGGGTGGTCAGACGGTGAAAGTTCTTGGCAGTCTGGCTGACCAAGTCGTCGGCAAAGCGCTTGTCGTTGACAGTCAAGCCTAACACAGCCTCAAGCGCGGGATCCTGGAACTCGAGCTGGTTGGTGTCAAGGTTGATGATCACATCGCAAAGCGTGGCTTTGCGGTCGCGGAGCAACTGGTTGGAGGTGCCAATAATGTAGAACTTGGACTGCTCATTAGACAAATCGTCGAGCTGCTGGAGCGAAATGTAAGGGTAGAAGAAACCGCCCCGGTTGAAGATCTGGAGCGGTAAACCGTAGAAGCGGAGCATTGACGTGCGGTCGTTCGTGTTGAGCGACGACGGTTTGCGAAGACGTTCCTTGACCGACAAGTTGTGGAGGCGCGGCGAGCCCGAGTCTTGGAGATTGCCCATGAGGTTTGGCACGAGCGAAATCAAGTTAAGCTCGAAGTCTATCAAGTCGTCGCGCGAGCTATAGATCATCACGCGCTTCTCAAGCAAGAGCAACTTGAATACCACGAGGAAGCGCTGCTTGAACCGGAGGAGGAACATGCGGAGGTTGAGGTTCATGTAGTAGTCTGTATTGTCCACAGTGCTCCTGTGGACGAGTAAGAGGTCGTGAAGCAAGCTCTGCAACACCAGAACGTCCAGAAAGTCGTGCTGGTCGAAGTAGGAGTTGGTGACGATGCGGAGCTTATCCTTGATCGTGTTGAGTAACGGCTGCCGAGAGATTACCACTACCGCCTTTTGCACCACGGAACGCGTGAGATCTGCCAGTGCCGCGAGCTCCAGGCTCTGGATCTGTCGGATGCACCCGCAACCAAACAAAGTGTTGACGGTGGAAAAGTCGTAGTCGGGGTCGAGCGGGGCAGGGGAAAAGTCGTTTTCGTAGTCGTAGAGCAACGTGAACTGCGTGAACAGCTCTGCAAAGAGATGGGACCCGTCGGGGAGCGCCTGGAAGGGCAAGTTCGGGAATAATGCGGATTTATCGTCACCGTCGGGTGAGATCCAGTGCTGGATCTCGGGACCACGGATGTGGTGGAAGTCGACTACACAGAGTGCAAACACCATGGAGGAGTCGTTCTGAGGATGGAGCCGCGGCGTCATGGGGAGGTTGCGGATCTGGATGGACGCACGCTTGGAGACCACTGCAGCGGGTGTGAGGTCTGAAAAAATGGACGTGGCGGTGGATGTGGAGGTGTGCGAGCAATGGCTACTGACGGTTGACGTGTCTGACGAAGCTTTTGCGGACATAGCAGCTAAGACGCTTGTGTTTGCATTGATCGCGTGCTTGGCATTCGCGGTAGGATTTTCGGCATTTTCGTTGACGAAATTTTCTTTAGATGTTGTGTTCGCGGAATTTGGCTTGGTATTCGCGAGATTTGCATTAGTGATGGTATTGGCTTTCGCTTTGGTATTAGCATTGGAATTGGCATTAGCATTGGCATTAGCATCGATTTTGGCATTTGTGACGCGAACGATGCGCTTGACCTTGTTGTGAGGTACCACCGGCTCCTCATTAGTCCGTCTCGCGTATGTGCTGGTGGTGGACGACGGAATGCGCCGCGCAAGGGAAAATACTGGCACCTTGACGGCGCTGGGGTCTGCGTATGTGACCTTGGCTTTCAGAGGCGAGTCGCGCGGGGGATTTGTTCTATCGCTCATTGCAGTATGGTTAGTGACAAGTTTGTTAGAAGCGACCATAAGGCTTCAGAGACACTGGAGGGTGATATGACTAGTAACGCAGCAAGTAACAGACGACAGGTGCCAATGACGAGAGTAAATAGAATGGCTGACAAAATCTAATGTAGAATCAGACGCCAGTACCGTATTCTGTCAGGTAAGCAGCGGAGCTTGCGAAATATGATGTGTCAAACAGAAACACGGTACGCCAACGTGCAGTGGCAAATGATATTAAAGGGTACTGATGCCACGTAATAGCACGTATGTGTGTGATAAGCAGTAGATGTCACTGGTGTTCAGATAAATGCAAGCGCAAAGCGGATCAGATTCTGAAATAAACGCCACAAAAGTTCCGGAAGCGATTGGTCGGGTTTCTAACGTGTATCCTGGGTCAAGGTGTAGATGTAAATGGTTGCTCCAAATGTACTAATACCCCTGAGGTGTGCCCGTTCAGTGTCCTGAGAGTCCCAAAGTCGTACTCGTCCGCAGCGCGGTTTGCTCTGTAAGCCTACCCAACAGTATGTCAAAAACGGTCACGTTGCGTGTCACGTGTGACACTAACAGGAGGTGGCGATGAGACGCCCCAGGCGCGACCCTTGCATTAGTCTGACGCTTACTATATAAGCACGTGACCTACCATACAATGCCTAAAAGATAGACGTGTTCTATGGTTTTGCTGCTCGATGAATCTTGGGGCCTGGCCTGCGTGATACGCCCATAAAAGTCTTGTCTCGGTTCGATGCACAGTTTCTTTTGATATTCATGCGCAGCCCGGTGACCGTGCAGTTCATTTTCCGCCCGTTGCATGGCCATATGACGGTGCGTCGCCATTTGCGTATCCTCTTGCACGTAGCGAGACTGACGACTAACTCTGGCTTTTGTCTGGCAAATGCCATTTTTTCTCCTTGAGTCTATCCTCGAGTACAGAATCATCTCGAGGAATGGGACATTCATATATCAGAATGGCGTCACCTATCTGCTGTATATATATCCTCTTCTCTTATCTATCACGGTGTGGGGAGTTTAAGGCCATACGACGCGTCATCCATCGATGGCGTATGCATGTATCTACGTTTGGAATGAGCTAGGACGGCTCAAACAGGGAAGGTTTCACGAATTGGTTGTGGTCATGGATTTAAGGGAACATGTTATAACCTACACGGAGTTATACAGCCCAGTTACCCCTAGTATTGCGATAGAACTATATGGCAAGGCTGGAGACTAGGGGCTGCCCTATGTACGGTCTACGTTGGTACGACGTGTATCCGCGCATAAGCGGACGCCTCTATATTTCCTTAATTAGACAATGCCTTGGAACTATAGGATACACTATAAACAGATACTAGGAACTGGTGACCTATGGTGCAATAAATTGTCATAGAGGTGTCAGAGGAGCCGATACTTGCCTGATGTTATAAATGCCAGCCTATCTATCTAAATTTACTCCCCTCTTTCGGGTCTAACCACATCCGTCGTATACACACCTCTGGTGACGTCTACCTTCATCACCACCTAGCGACCCTTCGGTTGGCGTTTCCCCAGTTCCTGCTTATAATAATTCCACCATCGTCGTCTCTGTGTAACGCGGCATTGCTGAAAAAGTTCAAGCCACTCTTACCGGCTTGACCGCTCTTGCCAAAGCTATAGACAGCCATCCAGAATGATTTGACTAGTCAGGCCGACTGTTAAAGGCCACATAAAGTCTGCTTTACTTCTCTCTTTCGCAGTTGGTCTACATTCATGTCGCTTGTTAAACACGTATACACATTGCGTTACTCGCAAGTAAGACTAGAGTGTGAGGAGTTCTTGCCACAAGTTTGAAGCGCTCAGGTTAGCTTCTAGGTTTCCTCTTTAAAATCCAAACGTGATCGATCATACTTTCCATACGGCGCCAATAATAAACTCCAGCTACGCCGTGTCTACGCTATTTGTTCTAAACTACCTCGATTAGTCGAAGGATATCATTTAGACTTTTGTTCGTGAACGGATCCAATCAATTCCATTAGTTTAAATCCTAATACCTGTGAGAGACCAATTTTGAGGTTATCCGGACATTGGACTGTGGTCTACGGAATCCGTAACCTTGCTGCGCCAACAACTGATTCATATCAATCCTGGCTAGACAGGAGACCCCCGAATGACCAAGACCTGTTTAATCTCGATGCCTACCAATTTTAACAATCTAAATTTCAAAAGTCGCCCACGGTCTACATTTCATTCCATACATGTTTATTTCCAGCAGCTCCAGTCTGCCTACAACTTGGCCAAGACGGCGTCGTAACCAGAGACAGTGACACCCCCAGCTGGCTCGATTTCGGAGTAGACAACCTTACCGTCATCAACGATGATGGCAAATCTGCCGGTTCTTGGGCCCATACCCTTAGAGGTCAAGTCGAGACCGAACCCGATCTTGGAGGCAAACTCGGCGTTACCGTCAGAAGCCCAGATCAATTTTTCTGGGTGGTCAACCTTGCCACCACCAAGCAAGTTACCCCACGCGTTGAGCACGAAGGGATCATTAGCGGAAAGAACAATCACGTAGTCGGCACCCTTGGCAGTCAACTTGCTGAAGTTCTCGACGAAAGCTGGAATGTGGTTTTCAGTACAGGTAGGAGTGAAGGCACCAGGAACGGAAACAATCACAACCTTCTTACCCTTGGTCTTAGCGTCAAAATCGAACGGAATTGGGCGGGAGCAGGCCAAAGGAGAAGACTGAGCGTCGAGAGGAATGTGTTGGAAGACAACACCGGAAGGGAACTTTTCGCCAGATTGCAAAGTAGAAGACATTTTTTTGATAGGTATGAGGAATTGGGAAGAAATTGAGATTACCTATGGGCGGAATAAGAAGTTAAATAGGATACGGACCGCAATTCTCGAGCAGGGGGCGATGCGGAAGGTGGGTTCCCGCGATAGCAAGTTCTCCACAACGGACATCACGTGGGGTAATACAATAACGTTCGGAGAAGTGCGAGCCCTGGCGCGTGGGGGGTACACACAGAGGCCTTGGCTATATAAAAATGGGTGAAGGGTGTCAAAGGCTCGGAAGGAAGGGTGACCGGATATGTTTCGGATGGAAACCCCCGAATTAGTGATTACAACGTAACGCTTTTGTGTGGTAACTGCCAACCCCCAAATGGCAAGCACGCCACTTATGAGCAAGCGTAACACTTGAAACTCTCCTAGCCCGTCTAGCACCGTTTCTCATCATTTTTCTTAACGGCCTAGAACCCTTCGGGTGAATTCGTCGGAATTGTGTTTCATTTGTCCCACGGCAAGTCTACGCCCTGGTGTCTAGCTGAAGAAATCAGATGTCCTGTTATAGTTTGTACATGTATATTTAATTTCTATTAGCAACTATAGCGTGCATTCATATCATAATCATTAACCGTCTTTGCTTAGAAGGCTCTCTTGCCCAAAACCTGCAAACAGCCCTTCAACAAGCCCCAACCGGAATCGGCTCTCATGGCGTCGCCGTTTTCCTCCAATCTCCTCAACAAGTACTCCTTGGTCTGTGGAGCTGGACCCCAAGCGACGTACTTGATCAAGTTTTTGACGCCGTGCTTGTTGATCAAGTCGTAGGTAACGTTGTCGGCCATACCCATCAACTGAGCCAAGGCAATATTACCAGACTGCTGGGATTGAGACTGGACGGAGGTGAGAGAGTCTGTGGTAGAGTAGGACTTGATCAATTCGGTAGCCTTCAACTGAGAGTCGCCGTTATGGGAGGCAACAACCAAGTGGCCGATAGTAGAAGCCTGCTTGTTTTTGTTGGTCAAGATCTGGTCGATGGCCAATGCGATGCCGGCATCGTAGTTCTTGTCGGTATCCTCCTTGGTGTTGTGGATAACGTTTCTGTCGGGCTCGGAGTGGATGTACGCGCCTCTGACCAACTTGACACCGACTCGGAAGTTTTCCTTCTCGGCAATGGCCATGTCCTTGGTCAAAATCTCCATAGAGTTCTTCAAGTACATCTGGATGGTACCGACGACAGAAACCGGCTTATTGACAGGGTTGTACTTGGAGTATAAACGACGCTGCAACTCGTAGACACCCTCCTGCAACTCGAATCTCTCGGCGTCAATGACACCAACAACGAATGGAGAGACTCTCTCGGGATAAGCCTTGCTCAACTCAACGTTCTTCTTGTAGATAATGTCGATGATGGCAGCAGAGTTGGCCACCAACTCCTCGAACCGGGCGGAGTGAGATGGTTGATCAAAGTGTCTCAAAACATTGGCCGCGTCCTTAACCAAGCCGGTAGGCTTCAAGGCGACGTAGCCGGCCGGAATAGAGTTGATCTCAGATGGCGCGGCTTCGCTCAACATTTTGACCATGTGGGGAACCAAGATGTCGGTGACAGACTTCTTGGTTTCGTCGACAATGTACAGGGCTTCAAAGCCGGTGTCACCGTCGCAGCCTTCGATGGTCAAGGAAATCATCATGTTATTGATATTTCTTTGGTGCAAGCGCTGGCCGGTAGCAATGACATCGGAGATGGTCTCACCACCGCAGTAGGTCTTGTAGACAAGACCCTTAATGGCCCACATTGGCACATATGGGAAAAGCTTGATCACAAGGTTCAAGATCGGCTTGGTCAAGGTAGCCATACCGATGATGGAGTAGGAGAGTAACTCAGACGTCTTCAAGGTCGCAAGGTACGCATTTGGGTCGTCAGAAACAACGTCCTGCTTCGGGATGGAGGTCGCCACGGCCTTGGCCGCTGGCTTGGTGTGAATGCCTCTGTTGGAAGCCTGCTGGAGCGATCTGGTACCGAAGACCAACGGAGAGTTGTGGAGCCCAAGTCGGCCTCTCGGGATGGCTCTGGCCGTTGTGTATGCAAGACGAGTGGTTTGCATAATGACTAATGTGTATAGGTTTTTTATTTATGGCTGTTGTGTGTATTATAATCAGATGAAGTAAGAAAGAGGTGTGCAATTAAAATAAACCCCGGAGTCATGGCGTTTATATATTCGTACCCAGGACAGGGGGCCAAAATGTATACAAGTGCAAAAAATGGCTGTTGTGTTGCATATTGTATGCACAGTAGGAATCGTGGTCCCGAAAACTTACGTCCACACTAGAGCCTGACATGGTTATCTGTGTGTCAGTGTCAGTGACTCTGCGCAGTGAACGATAAGTGGGTGCGAGTTTAGTGTGGCAGCCGTGCATCTCTCACCCGTCAACGCCGTAGTCACAGCTAGCGATAGGGCTTGGGCGGGACGCGGCAGCCGCGGAGAAAAACTGGAGATAGGTACTGGCGAGCGAGAAAAAAAATTCCTTGACAGGCACTAGCGAGCTGAAAGGCAAGCACGCTCAAGATCCACACCAGACAGAAATACACAATTAGAATTTGAGGCTTCGTGCCACAACGTTGCACGGAAAACAAAGCTCCCTCGTAGGACAGTTTGACATATCGGTTTTATCCATGTGGGTCTGAAACCGAGGTTTACAAGCAATCGGTTATGGACGGGCATAGGTGTACGCTAAGGGCTGTCTTCCATCCACCGGTAAGCCATCCCGAGGCTCCCCAATTTCAGTTCTTTTGATTTATCCCGAGTAGCCCCTGTTAGGTACACAGGGCTCGTGGTTGGAGGACGTACTTTTAAAAAGCCATTCTCATGGATAATGGCCTTCTATCGTGCGTAGCCTTCCCGGCGTGTGGCTAAATTTTCCGCTTTCGTGGCGTTTATTGCTCTTAAGTGCAGGTGAAAGAGAGGCCAACGGGACATAAGCTCCGATGCGATGCGCGAAAAGCACTTGCCGCTTGTTTTTTCCAGGATATCGCCCTTGCTGTATGGAAAAAAAAAAGAGAGAAATGATACCCGAGGCACGATGCACGTGCCTTGTTCACGGGACGCCTGCTAAATTCTCCGATTGGTGTCCTCCCTGCGGGTATTTTATGCGATCGGGTAAAACCAGTTCGTGCGGCTAAGCGAGCATGCCCGTGAAGTATGGAAGACCTGGTCAGAAAAAGGGTGCGCTAGTTGGTGCAGCTATAACGGGCCAACGGCATTTACCTTGAGCGGTAAGGCACTGCCGATCTGTCAGCAGTCCGCTTGTCCCGTAATATGGCGCAATATTACAGAGGAAAGGTGTACTATTCAAATATCGGCTAATTAAGGACGAACTTTAAAAATTAGCTGGTTAAGGGTTAGCTGTTTGGAGACAGGCGAATGGTGCGCCACAAAGTTCGCTTAGGCTCTCTAAATAAAAGAAAGACACTGATACTGCAAAATGGCTTTGGCTTGGCGGGGGAATCATGGTTAGATTAACCGTAGCAGCACCAGTGACTCGAACAGGTGACTTGGAATATAACTCTGCATATCAAACGTGGCTTATTTAGGTTTCCTGTGGGGGGGGTTCGTTTCAATTGAGGCAGGTATCAGCAAGTGCGTTATTATTTCGCTTACTGTAGATTGCGCTGACCATCCTGAGAATGTTCTAGGATATATACTCCTTATGCGCCTTATCAACTCTCCTTTTTTCTTGCTCCCTTTATCTTCTTTTCTCCTTAATTCATTTATGTAGTACATTCTAGGTAAATAGGCGTAGTCAGCGGCCCAAGAGGTACGTTGGAAATTCAAATTGAATCCGAAACGACCGAGTATAGCCCCTTAGTACAATATCTGATGCGTTCCAGAGCAGAAATCGGATACGTTCAACCTATTCTTCATGCCGAGTTGGGGCCACCAAGATAGACTTGGCTATCCTTGCTACTCATTAATATACCTTCAGTGCGTATATGTGAAAGATAAATACACAAACTTATAATCCATTCTACACTGCCATTGGACTGCGGGAAGCTCATAAATAGAGATATTGAGGGGCCAAACACACACGCTAAAGATCACTCACCTTAGCAGTAACACCAACATCGTCATACACATCAAATCTCCTCTGGAAGGTAACTGGAATCCCCTCTCTGACCTTAGGAATCAATTCCGGGTCTAACTCACAGTAGACAATTTCCTCCCCTTCGCCAGCTTCTGCGATAACCTTTCCGTACGGGTCAACCACCAAGGAATGGCCATAGGCCTGGTACACGGAAGGGTCTGGGTCTCTCGCCGGGGAGCACAAGACAACAAAGATTTCGTTGTCGATGGCTCTGGCGCGGGCTAACAAGTGCCAGTGCAAAGGGCCAGTGGTGGTGTTGAAAGCACCCGGGTAGAGCATGGCAAAGGCATTATTCTTACGGGCAGAGATAGCAGCAAGCTCTGGGAATCTGATATCGTAGCAGATTCCCAACCCAACCTGGCCAAACGCCGGCAACTGGAAACTAGTGGCCTTGTTACCAGGAGACAAGGTGACAGACTCCTTGAAGGTAATGCCATTGGGAATGTCAATATCAAACAAATGGACCTTGCGGTGTTTAGCAATTATTTTGCCGCTTGCATTGAAAGTCAAGGAAGTGTTGTACACCTTATCGCCTTCGATTTCCGGAATGGAACCACCCACGATGATAACGTTGAGCTTCTTGGCCAATGCAGATAAAAACTGACTTGTTTCACCCTGTGGGATCTGTTCAGAGTACTCGCGGAACTTTTCCACGGCATATGGGGAGTTGAAGCACTCCGGCAACATGATTAAATCAACATCCTTGTGGGCTGACAAAGCCTGAGTGGCGTATTCCTCCACCTTCTTCAAGTTGGCAGCCTTGTTGGCACCAGCGGCCAACTGCAATAATGCAACCTTTAACTTCTTTGCTAATAACGGGGCAGCAGCAGACATTGTTTATGAGCGTGTTTGTGAGACCGTATGGGGGCTGTAGGTATGGTCGCTGATAACTGTGTAGTTGACTCCTCGTTTGTCTCTGCGGGGAAAACATCAAGTCACATGTCGTGCAAAAACCACCTGTGTTCACGTGATTACCGTTCATCTGTGCTGCAACCGTTCGAGATCCTCTCGCCCAAGAGATTGAATTTCCCAATGCCGGAGCGCGAGTACCTGCAACAACATAGGCACGAGCCTGCAAAATTATCAACGCGAGCTGAAAACGCGTTATTTCGTGTTTGAACTACACAGTAGCGCGGCTATTACACAAAACTGCCTTTATTCCTGCAATCTCTGAAGCTATTTGCGCATCATGTCTGACAGTGATGATTTCTATGATGATCCCTTCTACGACGCGATTGCTTTGATTGAAAGCCAGCCAACCGAGCGGCCAAGTCCCAAGCGAAAGCTCAAAGAGGTACTGCCGGAGCCTCTACGATCAGCTGAAGCGCACGCTGAACCCAATGCTCTCCTGGAATCTCTCGGTCAAAACAAAAAGCAGAAGCCAAACCCGGACCACTTGAGAAAACGAGGGTTCAAAGGGAATACAAACTATGTCCAACTCTACAACAAGGCTGTCAAGGAGTTCTTTGACTATTCATCGCCGTCGTTTTTGTTTGACGGCAACGCCAAACCGTTGGCCCGATCCCGTATTTCGGTCGCGGGCGACTTGGACTACATGGAATTGCTGAAGAGAGACCGCATGTCTCCTGAGGAGGGGAGTGAGGATGAGGACGAGGAAGGCGACTCGGACGGCGGAGGTGCTGCAGGCACGGTGTGGACCGGTTCTGAAAAGGAAACATTCTTCAACTGCTTAGGGAAGTACTCCATTCACAGACTCGACCAAATAAAGCTGCAGTTGCCCAAAAAAACAGACCTTGAGATTCTCAACTACTACTACTTACTCAAAAACGAAATGAATTCCTTGAAGCACCGCTCTAAAACGTTCAGGAAGTTGGTGAAGATCGATGAGATGCCCATTGCGTACGAAATGAGCAATCATTTCATCGATATGGAGGAGAGCCAGGCATACTTGATGGATATTATCGAAAGACAAAAAAATAACGACGATATGCAGCGGACGAAGAGTGGGTTGTTGGCTTACATCTACAAAGACCCGACAGCCGAAGGTGCCACCTTAGCCAATGTGTATACACAGCCCATTGGGCCCGCAGACCTGGATATCGACAGTGATGCAACGATAGTCTCTGATGAGGAGCCACATAAACCCACGAACGAAAACCTTGACTCCTTGATTAATGTTGGTATGGCCGTCCAGTTGTCGCAACTTTACTCCAGGAACACAATCACTCCGATATCCAAGGCCACCCCCAAGATGAACTTACCGGTTGTCCACAGCTTAGAAACCCTTTCAATCCATATGACCAAAGCCCTCATCCATGCAATCTGCGTGAACAAAATTACTACCCATTGGTTCAACCGACACAAAAAGCTTGTCCACCACGAGAAAGACCAAGACAGCGAAGAGTCCGATAGTGAGGAAAGTGGTAGGATCTCAATGTATGTCTCCCGAACCGATGTGTTATTGGCTTTAAAGCAAATGAAAAAGCGAGGTTCGTGGCACGGAAATGTTTCCAAGTCTGAGTATTTCCGGCTCTTACCCCTGCGCTTAGGCTTGGTTTTGGTGGATTACAAGGGCTCTGAGGTTCCGATGGTGAATCTCAACAAGTATATTGGAAAAGTTAAACGGGATAGCTATTTGAATGAGGATTCCTTGGGAGAAGCAATAGCGATGAGCCAGTTTGAAAAGGCTGAGGGCATGGTTGTAGAAGAGAAGGAAGAGGATGAATTCTTTGATGCCAGAGAAGATAGTTTTGATAGCAGTGAGGATGATGATTTGAGCAATCTCCAATCTCAAAGCACAACCTTAATTGGGTCATTGCCCACCTCATTCTCGCAGATCATCAAGCGCCCCTATGATTATGACTCTGACGCTCTGGATGAAGTCGAATCTTTCATCGTCGATGATACGGACAAGGTTATTGACAACAAGATCGCAGAGAAGCTATTCGCCCAAGAAACAATGACATTGGATGAATCTGATACTACCAGCTCTGTCAGGTATGAGCATTTAATCCTCACCTATTTGAGCTCTATGAACCAACCTCGGTTGCACTCCCGAGAATTGGCGGAGAAGTATGTTGACTCTTACAATTTCAACGTTATCAAACAGGCAGAGATCATCAAAAACCAACCAAAGAAGAGAGGGAGAAAAAGCAAGCGAGAAATAGAAGAAATCCAACGGTTGGCAGAGGCTGCGGCTAACTCGTCTGGAGCTGCGTCTGAAGCTCTTGCGGATTCACAGGACTTTTCGGAGATTACCAGCGACATGTTGTTGTTACACCAGTATGATTTTGCGTCTTACTAAACTAACTACGATGTCTAACAGTATGGCCTGGATGTATGCCGTACACGGCATCAATAGACTGGAGGCATGTCTGTTATAGGTAGGGTCATGTTCAAACACAAGTACTATTTGTTGTTGAACCTTGGAAACCATGAGGGAGCTTTATTTGGTACTGTTCTTTCCATGGGACCCAACATGGCTTTCATCTAGTCAAGGAATGTGAAGAGCTTAAAGCTGTGGTCCTTAGGCCTGGATTATTAACCTCTTTCCTTGAGGAACTACGTAGCTTTGGATCTCGTACCGATACTGACGCCGTTCCAAGGCCTTAAAATTTTGTTTCCGGCTAAATCTAACTGAAAATATGGAGTTTACCTGCATACTGCTGGAAGCTTCACCATTTACACGCAAACGTGTATACCAGGCGCACCACATATGATCTGGATCCTCGAATTTATTAAATCCTGAAATACTATCAGTTAATGAAGATAATGCACACCAATGAACAAATGCAAGTACAACGGTCAAGCCCGCCAATAATCGCACCTATAAATAGGAGAAACATGCTCTCTATATATCTATCCAACTAACATTCGTTGACCACGTCACACACAATCTATAGTATAGACGAAGGCAAGTTTCCTACCGGCCATTACCTACAATAATGCAACTAAAATCAAATAAGCTATATACAGAAAAGATATCACTCTACAAATACTTGGCTGTCTCATCCTCCAAGTACTTGTAGAACTTTTCGCCAATCTCATTGTTGGCAGACTCGGCAACGTCACCTCTGATTCTACCGACTCTGCCCCACGGAATAATGTACCCACCGTTGTTGGCGGTGGTGATGGTTGGCGACAAGGCGGCAAATAACTCGGAATACGCACCGTTGATAGCAGGGAACAAGATATACGGTGAAAGCTTCCTAGCAAACAGGGACAGGTGTCTCAGCAAGTTGGTTTCCAAGTTACCCGGATCGACCGAGATGGTGACAATCTTGGATGCCTCCTTCGGGTTTTGCTTAGCCCACTGGGCTGCAGTAATCACCATACCAGCCTTGGATTGTCCATAGTTGGTCATTTCGCCCGCAGTCAAGTCGTTCAAGTTGTCCAAGTTGACACCGTGCTTTGGTGAAAAAAGTGCATGGCCAGAGGAAGTGACCCAGACAATTCTGGATTCGTTAGCTGTGCTAAACTTCTCCACCGTCTCATACATCACAGGAGTCAAGAGCTTCTGTAACGCAAACGGACCGATAACGTTGGTACCTAACTGCAACTCGTAACCCTGAGCAGAAGTGGAGCCTTTTGGCGGGCTCATCACACCGGCATTGTGAATCACAAGATCCAATCTAGATTCACGTGCCAAAAATGCCTCGGCTGCAGGCTTGATGGTGGTCAAGTCGCTCAAATCAACCTTTACAAAGTGAACATCAATGTTCTTAACCGCCTTCTTGGCGTCCTCGATCGCCTGGAGCATGTTAGCTTCGTTTCTGGAAAAGATGTAAACCTTGGCACCGGCCGCACCCAAGAGTTTGACAGCCTCGAATCCCACACCAGAATTACCACCGGTGACAATCACCACCTTACCGGCCAAAGACGGATAGTCCTCTGGCAAGAAAGAGGGTTTGGGTGGGCAGAAGTTTCTGAACAGCTGAGTATAATCCGATAATCCTAAACCCATTTTGTATTGATGGTGGAATGGGAGTGGTTTCGACTTACGAAATTAACAAGAAAAAAGAAGCTGGTGAAACAGAGGTTGGTGGCAAACCAATTTATAGCGCTGTAAGAGATGCATATGCGCGTTTTTTTGAAGGGGTGCGTGAAATTTCGTCATGAACGAGGCTTGCCATGTACGGACGATAACAAAAGTTTAGTGTTATTATATGTAGGGTATATGTGAAACTGTGTAATACCGATAACCCGACAAACAATCAGACTGAATAATCCTGCAGGAATTAATACCCACACAGCCTCAGAGATACTATTTACGAAGCACCAGCGTCACTACCTCACAAGACTCGTCTAACAAGCCATCGATGCATTATATTTATACTCCGTTCAGTACCCCACCACGTAACAGGGATCAAGTTCTAGAGTAGGATATGAACGCCTGGGTCCTATGGAAATACCCATAGTATTCATCTCAACCACCAATGGGAAAGACCAATAACAATCAATAGGCATTATTGCGCTGGGATTCTGACACCCCGCAACATCGGTATATGCCCTGGTGTCATATCCTAAAGGTAACAATCAAACCCCTAATGATCCTATATCAGAGGAAGAAGACAAGGTTCAAATAGCTAAATCTTGACAATATAAGACTCTTGAATCGGAGGAAGACATCTGCCGAAACAAAGGCCTTCGATTATGCACCATGTGTCAATTCTGGTCATCGGCACAATCGTTGGATCGTCGAAATTTCCCAGTGTCGCCTACACTGTCGCAACAAGATCAGATTAATATACACAGAAAAGAGAATGTTCTACAAATACTTGGCCGTCTCATCCTCCAAGTACTTGTAGAACTTTTCACCAATCTCGTTGTTGGCAGACTCGGCAACGTCACCTCTGATTCTACCGACTCTGCCCCACGGAATGATGTACCCACCGTTGTTGGCGGTGGTAATGGTTGGCGACAAGGCACCAAATAACTCGGAATACGCACCGTTGATAGCAGGGAACAAGGTGTACAGTGAAAGCTTCCTAGCAAACAGGGACAGGTGTCTCTGCAAGTTAGTTTCCAAGTTACCCGGATCGACCGAGATGGTGACAATCTTGGATGCCTCCTTCGGGTTTTGCTTAGCCCACTGGGCTGCAGTAATCACCATACCAGCCTTGGACTGTCCGTAGTTTCTCCATGTGCCTGCAGTCAAGTCGTTCAAGTTGTCCAAGTTGACACCGTGCTTTGGTGAAAAAAGTGCATGGCCAGAGGAAGTGACCCAGACAATTCTGGATTCGTTAGCTGTGCTAAACTTCTCCACCGTCTCGTACATCACAGGAGTCAAGAGTTTCTGTAGCGCAAACGGACCGATAATGTTGGTACCTAACTGCAACTCATAACCTTGAGCGGAGGTGGAACCCACTGGTGGGACCATCACACCGGCATTGTGGATCACAATATCCAATCTAGATTCGCGTGCCAAAAATGCCTCAGCTGCAGGCTTGATGGTGGTCAAGTCGCTCAAATCAACCTTTACAAAGTGAACATCAATGTCCTTGACCGCCTTCTTGGCGTCCTCGATCGCCTGGAGCGTATTAGCTTCATTTCTGGAAAAGATGTAAACCTTGGCACCGGCCGCACCCAAGAGTTTGACAGCCTCGAATCCCACACCAGAGTTACCACCGGTGACAATCACCACCTTGCCGGCCAAAGACGGGTAGTCCTCTGGCAAGAAAGAGGGTTTGGGCGGGCAGAAGTTTCTGGACACCTGGGCATAATCTGATAATCCTAAGAGCATATTGTATTGGTGTCAGGGTGGTGGTTTCAATTAATGAAATTAACAAGAAAAAAGAAGCCGGCGAAACAGAGGTCGGTGGCAAACCAATTTATAGTGTTGTAAGAGATGCATATGCGCGTTTTTCGAAGGGCTCCGTGAAATTTCGCCGTGGATGAAACTTGTCGCGCACACAGTGGCAAATGCTTAAATATGGTTGCTGGTAAAAACAGAAACCCAGGTATCGGTGAAATTGTGTAATACTGATAACCCGACAAACAATCAGACTGAATAATCCTGCAGAACTAGTACCCACGCAGTCTCAGGGATACTATTTACGAAACACCAGCGCCACTATCTCACAAGACTCGTCTAACAAGCCATCGATGCATTATATTTATACCCCGTTCAGTGCCCCGCCACGTAACAGGGGTCAAGTTCTAGAGTAAGATATGAACGCCTGGGTCCTATGGAAATACCCATAGTATTCATCTCAACCACCAATGGGAAGGACTAATAACAATCAATAGGCATTATTGCGCTGGGATTCTGACACCCCGCAACATCGGTATATGCCCTGGTGTCATATCCCAAAGGTAACCTTCAAATCCCTAATGATTCTATATCAATCAGAGGAAGGAGACATGGTTCAAATAGCTTAGTCTCAGCAATATAAGTCTCCGAATTGGAGAAAGGAGTCTGTCAAAGTAACGATCATCGAGTACACACGCTGTATGAACTTTAACCATAGGCACAATCGCTAGATCATCGAAATTTCTCAGTCTGTTATCTACAATAATGCAACTAAAACAAAATCAATAACACACGGAAAAAAGAATGTTCTACAAATACTTGGCCGTCTCATCCTCCAAGTACTTGTAGAACTTTTCACCAATCTCGTTGTTGGCAGATTCGGCAACGTCGCCTCTGATTCTACCGACTCTGCCCCACGGAATAATGTACCCACCGTTATTGGCGGTGGTGATGGTTGGAGACAAGGCGCCAAACAACTCGGAGTACGCACCGTAAATAGCAGGGTGAAACGTGTACTGCGTAAGCTTCCCAGAAAACCAAGACATGTTTCTCTGCAAGTTGGTTTTCAAGTTACCCGGATCGACCGAGATGGTGACAATCTTGGATGCCTCCTTCGGGTTTTGCTTAGCCCACTGGGCTGCAGCAATTATCATGGCGGCCTTGGATTGTCCGTAGTTGGCCCATACGTCTGCAGTCAAGTCGTTCAAGTTGTCCAAGTTGACACCGTGCTTTGGCGAAATCCCGTGGGCGGAGGAGGTGACCCAAACAATTCTGGATTCGTTAGCTGTGCTAAACTTCTCCACCGTCTCGTACATCACAGGAGTCAAGAGCTTCTGTAACGCAAACGGACCGATAACGTTGGTACCTAACTGCAACTCGTAGCCTTGAGCGGAGGTGGAACCCACTGGTGGGACCATCACACCGGCATTGTGGATCACAAGATCCAATCTAGATTCGCGTGCCAAAAATGCCTCAGCTGCAGGCTTGATGGTGGTCAAGTCGCTCAAATCAGCCTTCACAAAGTGAACATCAATGTCCTTGACCGTCTTCTTGGCGTCCTCGATCGCCTGGAGCGCACTGGCCTCGTTTCTGGCAAAAATGTAAACCTTGGCACCGGCCGCACCCAAGAGTTTGACAGTCTCGAATCCCACACCAGAGTTACCACCGGTGACAATCACCACCTTGCCGGCCAAAGACGGATAGTCCTCTGGCAAGAGCGCAGGGGCGGGTGGGAAGAAGTTTCTGGCCATCTGGGCATAATCTGATAATCCTAAAAGCATATTGTATTGATGTTGGAGTAAGGGTGATTTCAATTCACGAAAACAATAAGGGAGGAGACATTAATAAAGCAAGTGGGAGAGGGACGGCAAGCCAATTTATAGCGCTGCAAGAGAAGCATGTGCGTGTTTTTCGGAGGCGGTGCATGAAATTTCGCCGTGAAACAGGCTTGTAATGTATGCACAGTGGCAAAAGCTTGATTAGGATAACATAGATTATCTTCGTTTTAAAAATCTGGTAATGAGTGAAGAGATCAGCTGATGGAATAGTCCCATTACACGCCGAGACGAGAAGTTTCTCGTTCTAGAAAATGTAGAGATATCGTCTTTTTGAAAAGAAAAGCAGGGATACTCGGAACTGATACCATATCTGTTCCCGAACACCCGAGTCCTGCAG